>NW_021318726.1:1362672-1452946 GCF_001605985.2 Dendrobium catenatum
CGAGCATTTGCAGTTTGATTACGAGGCCTTCTTGAGAACGGCCTTGTTTGATTAATAAATTATACATCATATTAATTTTGTTATATGGGAAATAAGAAGAATCATTATTGCATTATTCGTTTTGGTTAGGGACCGTAGTCGATAGGTTGATGAAGGTCGGAAAGAACATATTTGACGACGAGTAGGGAATGATCTAGTTGGCAATCGACGGATGTCGGAAGAATCGTTGTCTGGCGACAAAGGTCACAGATGACAACAAATGGTAGGTGCTAAAGGAAACATTGGAATTCATTTATTAATTTTATCATACAACCTTAAATTTCTTACATCATCATATATCACCTTAGAATCATAACAGTTTCTTCTCTTTTTGAAACAAATGATTCAACTCAGGAGTTAACTAGCATAATGCTAAAGGTTAAAAATTTAGTTCGATCATTACACCCTCTACAATGACAATGGGTCAGATAAGCGAGTTGTATGAAAAAGATGGATGGGTTGGTGCTATAAAAAATATGAGTTGGGCCATGTTTACGGTTAAAATTTTAGGTTCAGATTTTCATAATGGCAAAGCTACAATTAAATAACAGTACAATTTTTCCTGAAGTTGAACCTATTAAAAAAAAAAAAATCAATAAGGAACTCGACGAATAGAAATCACACTTTTACAAGTTAAATAAACATTTTTTTTTATATTTCACCGTACGAAAGCTTCTATTAAAATTTCCAATAAAATAAACTAAACATTATGTAGGTAAGGCATATTCAACTGAAAATTTCAATTTTCGACTCAAAATAACAATAATACAGAAAAAACTCATTGTCAATTAAATTCATTTCGTTATAGAAAAAAAATATTATTCTATATTCTTCTACTTTATTTATATATTTCTAATCATACTATTTTATATTAAAACAAAAATATATAACGGGATAAACAGGTGCAATTGGAAGAAGGCTAAGTCAAGCAGTTTAAATCAAAAACTGAAAAATGATCAAAATTCTATTAAAGATCCATTTTTTCGCTAATGGTATAACGATCTGAGCTTAACCACGCTGAAATTTTTTATTTTCGTGCTGTAATCAGATTGTCAAACAACAAAAAAACATTTTTAATTAAAATTAAACGAGTCATTAATTCCGATCGCTCCACCGATCTCGCGCTGGCTTATGTAACAGTATTTAGTGATCCAAAATTTACCGCACGAAGCCATGAATTTATGGCATTATAATCAACATTGATTGAATACTTCACAGGTTAAGATTTGTAGGATTATTGCGATTCTTAGATGTCAAAGAAAAACATGTCTCAAAGATTTGATAAGGAATGCATACACAAAGCAACTTCGCAAGAGCAAATCAATACACAAAACTAGCTAAAAACATTTAATCATAGAGCCGCCACCAATTTGCCAGGAATTACGCATTTTCCTTCAGCCGAGATCTCATGGGACATCACGCCAACCTTCTTAACCTTCCTCCTTAGGTACCTGACGGTGAGAACGCCGTGCTCCATGGCGCCCCGTTCACGGCCGTCCACCTTTCGCATTTTCCGGTAAACGAAAGTGTCGTTTTGGAAGTTGACACTACTGCGCTGCCATGTTGATGCCAGGATTATGCCCTTCTCCTTGTTCCCGCTTCTTCTCCCGGCTGATCAAAGCCACCCGCCCTTGTTCCTCCACCCACCTTCACCTCCTCCTTCTTCAGCCCTGGAGTCCGGCCTTGAACACGTGCGCCTCTGACGTCTCCTTCCATCAAAACATTACTTTCGGCAAATTCTGAAAAAATCTTGCCACATATACTAATCGGATGGGAGAGGCTGGTTGGATCCGAAGTAAAACTCTCCCAACGGTCGAAGACGTTGCCTCGGCGAATAATCGTCATTTTCTCTCTTGATCTCTTTTAAGGCGTTATCGAGCAGCGATAACGGTTGATTTCTTTAATTTATAGGGAACCAGTTTGAACTTATACCAACTTTTCGGTGGAAAGGAAAGCCCTATTTCCTGAGGGTTCAAAAATAGTCGATTCTAGCAAGTTTTCAAGACATACAAATTTGTCATTTAAGTATATTATATATATATTATAATATATATATATATAATATATATATATTGATATATTATATATATATATATATATATAATATATATATATACTTTTTATCTACTTTATAAACCGTTTAATTTCTTTATAAAAATCCCCAAGCGGTTATTTTTATTAATATGCCGGGTTTGGTGATTTCAATTGACTTCTTATTGTTTTCTTTTTGTTTGTTTCTTCCCTCCATCTCTTTAATTTGCGTAGCATAACGGTTTTAAAAGAGGCGCTAAAGAGTCTTTCGCCTCTTCACCTTATTCTTATCGAATTGTGGAGTCACGCCTCAACGCATATGAATATTGCTGGTTAGAGAAGTGATTATTCGAAGGGCGATTCTTAATTTTTTTCTATTAATAAAAAGTTTGACTATATTTTTGTTCATTCCTTAAATGCAATGTCATTCCGGCCTCATAGAATAGTTGTCATCTAAAAAAAAGGGTGCAATTAGTGTTTGGTTGATAAAGAGTTTTAATAGTGTTGCCATTATTTTTTAGGAATTTTTACATTACATAACATCTAAAAATTATTTAAAAATACATATTCAACACCTAAATTTAATGTATTTATGATCTATAACCATTAAAATTTCCTTCCTCCTGTTTTACCACTATGTTTAAGCACCGTCAGCTAGGGAATCGAAATCAACACTGTATGATCCCTTTGCCTAGACAAGCTCGAGGATATTCTCGCGGTCACTACGAGAAAACTCACCATCATCGCATCTCCTTGAACGACGCGCTAATCCAAGCTGGGCATCTGGGATAGTTTGCGGATACTTTGAGGGGAGCTTTGTAATTGCCTCAGCTGGCAAAGGTTTTGAACACTGGGATGCTTTCCAAGCTGAGGTTTGAGTGCAGCTGCTTGCCATCCGTGAGGTTATCTATGGAGTTGGTATGATCCATTTAGAAGGGATTCATTATAGAAGGTGATAGTATCAATGCTAATCAAGTGGCTGCTAGCATCATCTAGAATCATAGAATAAGTCCATTCAACTTTGACGGCGGCCGAATATTTCGTTTTGATGGTTTTCAAGAAGGTTTACTTTCAGTACTATAAATAGCGGCCATAATTCGGCCAGGCCGCATTTTTGTGCCCAATACAGCCTTTACTTGATAGTTTTATACTTATATGTTAATATGAGGTTTTCCCCTCAACTCTCTTGAGGTTTGTTGGAAGGAGGAATGGTGATTAGGTTTAGTTTACATTGATGTTTTTACTTGTAACTATCTGTTCTTTTTCCTCGATTAATGGCAAAAATGCAATATTCAGCTCTGAACGACGGCGAGTGAGGAGGTGAGAAAAAGCTTGAGAAGGAAAAGGGAACAGAGCTGAGAACGAAAGCCAAAGAAGAGAAAGAAAAAGGCATGTAATTCATTACTTTTCCTTTTACAAGCTAGTCTACATATAAGCAGTGGGCACATAATAATGAAGCATGAAAGTGAAGTAATAGCGTCCACATGTACAACTAAAAGACATAAGAGCTAAACAGGCCCTCTTCTAATTGATTCATTCATTGGGTTGAATGGTCAATTTGGAGCAGAGGTCTTTGAATCTAGCAATTAGACATTATCTATTGATTCCTTAAAGTTAGATATAATTTCTTGATAAATATTTAAGTGATATTTACTTTAAGATCATTAATTTATTCTTATCATATATGTTTCATTGTATCAATTTTATTAGATATATTATTTAGATAAGTGATTGATTATTTTCGTTAATTCAGGGAATCAATCTAATCATATCATTTTGTTCGCCAAATTTTTATATTGATTTATGAGGAAAAGCATTTTATGATTTTATTTTCACTGTCTTTATGATCATTAATAAATCTGTATATATCATATAATTTTTATCAGACAATATGGAAATTTTTATTATTTTATATTATTTTCCATTTTATCATAATATGTTGAAATGTTTTTTGCTATTATTGCAATTTATTCTTTACTTCTTATAGATTAATGTTTCTTTTGTTTTTTCCATTTTAAGATAGATTTTTGACAAGCGGCTTGTTATTTTTGTAAATTGAAGATCATCAATTCAATATCAATCTTTTTTCATCAAATTATTTATAAGATTGTGAGATAAGCATACACTATTTTTCTTTCACTCAAACATGTGATCATATATATTGTACATAAGCATAATTGCTTATTATTTTATTACTTTGCATGTTCTCATTTTTGTTGTTAACATACTTTTGGACAATTATGATTTGGTTTGTTAGCAGATGTTCCATAAGGTTGTTATTCATGAAAGTGCTTGTGATTTTTTGTTCATGAGTTTATCTCACGATGAGCACAACTCTAATTTCAGCATTTTTTCTTATCATGCTGCACAGGTGTGTAATAAAATATGATGAACCAAATTATTTCTATACTTTCAGATATCATTTACCTTTTCTCATCAGTGAGAATTTTGACTGAGATTAAGAGTTTCCCTTTGTTTCCTTTATTGTGCACGATGTACCGTCTCAATCCATTCATTTTAATGACGTGCATTATCGCACATTTTGTTTTTACAATTTTTCATCGCAAAAATTACTAAGAAATTTCGTTGTCTCATTTTATGTAATAGAAAAATTCTTCTATTTCACAAAATTAAACAATTATTATATAAATTTGCCAAAGCACTGCTAACATAATTACATGTCAATTTTTTATTTTAGTTAATGTAACTTTTGTGTATGATAATTTGAAGTAAAATGCCATGTGCATGAAACAAAGTATATAAATTAATTGAACTATGTAATGTCTCCCATCTTAACTTGGAATAAATACTCTACAATGAATGAGAACTCGCGTTGAGAAGACATCAAAGAGAAGCAATAACATGTGAAAAAGAATATGTTTTTTAAGTTTAATTTGGCAAATGATAGTATTGATTAAATTTGATATTATTTCAAAACATATGAAATACTTAAGATTTGTAGGATTTAAAGGTTATCATTTTTTATTGTTTAGCAGATTAAATTAAATGTTGCTTAAAGTCTACACCTAACAATCAATTAATTTTATTAAAAGATTTATTTTTATGCAAATATATAAACACAACTTATTTTTCTCTCTAAAAGTTTAAACGCAAACGCAAAAAAAAATATATATATATACATCCAAAATTTTCCTGAAGGGCTATAAATTATAAATTTATGATTATAATAATATTGGAATTTTCATTGGGGTATAGTTATATTTGCTTCTCTATTTAAAAGAAAACTAAATTTTATAAACTATTTTTATTTTCTTAAAATTTAATTAATAAATCGGTGGGATAAAAGATAAATTTTTTAAAACTATCTCATATAAGAGAATAATGCATCAATTGATTACAATCATGATTAAAAAAAAAAATCACAATGAAGTTACTCTTACAAATATATTATATTACCAACTTTCTTTTAGTAATATTGATTTTAAAAATATTTGTAGCAAAAAATTTATAAATGAGATTATTTTAAATGAAATATAATGAATAAAAAAGAAATTTCCCTTAAATTATTATGTTAAATTTTTATTATTATTAGATATTTAAAACTTTAGTAATGTGCAAATAAAAAAACTTATAACTTTCAAGAAAATTTGATTAAAACAAAATTAGTTTGTTATTAACTAATAATATAATTTAATACCAAGATTATCATGAATAATAGAAAATTCATGTCATATAAAATTTTTTTTCTAATCATTTAAAACTTATCATAATGACTAAATTATTCTAATAATAAAATTTTTATTTCTTAATAATGATAATATAATTAAATATTTTATAATATGAATTTTACTTTTAAAATTTTTAGTCACGTGCATTTAATGCATGGACATTTTTACTAGTATATGAAAAATTAGGGCATAGCTCTTTCATTAACTAAAGAAATAACAAGTATAAAAAATTTAGAGGAAAGAATAAATAAAATTATCAAGCAAAACAATGCTCAGACAAAAATTGAGCAAAGCCTGAAAAAGCACACTACTTCACAAATTACATCAATAAAATGAGATAGAAAAAGAGAAATAAGAGCAAAACCTGAAATGTCAGGATTTATGTGCAAAACTGACAGCGCCAAATAACTACAGATTCATAAAAATTGGCACCCTTGTTGCCGAAGAACCATCCAAAGAGAGACCAAGATGGATGAACATAATCGTCCAAGGCATCAAAAGACCCATCCATGAAGATGATGGCATCATCGAATTGAAGATAACAAATTTCATAGGCAATATCTTGTTCAAACCAAAATCTTGAAATCTCCTATACGTGAAGCACAAACCAGCAGCAGCCAAAGGAACCAAATCCTCCTTCATAAAAATCAAACATTCAAAAAAAAAAAACAAACTGGTAGCAACAAAAACCGCCCAATTCCATAAAGCAACCCGACAGCACAGTTAGAACGATTAGTTGATAAGCACATCTTTAAAATTTTCCATATTCTTCCATTTGGCAATTTTCATGCATATAGCCTTAATGATAATAATATGAACAATGGCTTTGCTACAAAATTTGTTTCAATATTTTCTTGCATTCCTCTCCCTCCATAAGTGGTAGACAGAACACCAAAGTAGAAGTAGATAAAAGGAGGACTTGCCCGACAATGAAAAATTCACATGAGTAAACAAATTATCTATCTTATATAAATTCGGGTGCAAAAGAAATGTTTTAAGGCTCCGGATAAGATCAGTGATGATAGAGTATGTTTAATCACATTCAAAAAACAAGTGTGATATACTTTTAGGATTGGCATAACATAAGCAACATATAGGGTCCACCAAAATATTCCTCTTGATCAAAACATCAGAAGTGCTGAGCCCACCAACCATAGACAAAAAATCGGATCACAACATATTTATGCCAAACTGTTTTATGCCAAGCAACCTCCCTCTATTTCGAATAAAAATATGGCAAGAAATTACCAAAATAACCAATCCTCTCATTTTTCCATAATAGTCCTCCATCATCAAAGTGAATGTGAATCAAAAGAATAATGTTAAGGATGGGGTTTTGAATAACCGTTGGACTAATCCACCCATGAGTATCCAAAATATCGAAAAGGTGAGTATAAAAGGAGAAAACATTAATAACAGAGGAGTTATTGGAGAGATCAAATAAGTACACCCCATTACACCAGTGATCCCACATAAGAGATATAGGAGAATCAACATTAACTTTAAAGATAAAACTTCCTTCCACATTTATAGCAGTACCACAAATACTTTTCCGCATAGGTGAAGTCAAGGATTGAACAGGTTTCCAAGGAGAGCAATACTTGTGGGAAAACCAGGCAAGAAAAGGGGATTGAGAATTATACATCATAGAAATAATCAAACAGTTGTAGGTAAAGCGAATGGCTTTAATAGAAGGTAGACCCAAATCCCCTCTTTTTAGGCTTGCAAGTAATTTTTCAAGATATGAGATGTAATTTTCTTGATACAATGTCCACAGAATATAAAAATCTAGCTGCAAGTTTATCAATTTTCTTACAACAACTCTTAGGTATAATTACACCTTGAATCCAGTATACTATGGTGTTCCATATAGTGTAACGAGAAATTGTAACATCCCTACAAAAGAAAGAAGTTTTGTTTTCTAGCCGGAAAGCTTGTTAGCAATAATATCCAAAAAGATGAGTGAAATCTGAAAGGCATACTTTCTTGAAAGAAATAGGAGTCACTATATAAGTGACTTTGGTTTGAGAATGGGGAATGTTGAGGGTAGAACATATCTCATTGGAGTGAGGGGCATTAGGATGAATGGTAAGGGATCTTTTCTCCATATTGGGCCCGAAGAGTCTGCAAACTTGTTAAGCACATATTTCAAGGCATTGCTATTCCAGACATATGCATTCCAAAACACCAGCACATCATTAGTATATAAGAGATGTGAAAGTCTATAGCCTTTAATATTGATTGGCTCAAAAGCAACCCTATCCACATAAGAGTCAAGAAGGCAGGAGAAAGCATCCATAGCAAAACAGAACAGTTAGGGGCTCAAGGGACAACCTTGTTTAAGGCTAAAAATGGAGGGAAAGAAACCTTCCAACGCACCATCCACACAAATGAAAAAGTGGACATTCATAATGCAAGCCTTGACCCACCTAATAAAAGGTAGTGGAAGTCGATCCTTTTTTAGCCATTCTTTCAAGAATAAATTCTCTAGACAGAGTAAAAGGCTTTCTTAATGTTAAGCTTTGCACACATATAGTTGGTTCTATTTCACTTCTTAAAAAATCTCAAAATTTCAGAAGCAATAATCACATTGTCAGTGGATACCCTCTTGTTAATAAATCTAGCTTGAGAGGAATTTATAATGATAGACATAATGTGCTTAACTGCTTAAGTCTATAGGCCAAAATTTTTGCAATGATTTTGTAAAGGGTGTTAAATAAAAAAATAGGCTTGAAATCAGAGATATAATCAACATTGTTGCATTTTGGAATTAAGGCAATGGTAGTAGCCTTGACACTTCTAGTGATGTACCCTTTTTGAAAGAAAGATTGAACTGCTTTTCAAAGAAGGGGCCAAATAATATGCCAACCAGACTTTAAAAAATGGAAATTAAACAAATTCGGCCCATGAGAGGAGTTAGAAGAACCAGAAAAAACAACCAATTTAATTTCAACAACAGTGATCAGGTTAGAGAGAATGGGCAAGAGATGAGAAGGAACAGTGGGGACAACATGAAAGTAGTTTATGTCCGACGTTGGAGAAGCATGTGAGTTGTAGAGGTTATGGAAATGTTGAATAATATTATCAATGATAGTAGGATAGCTTCTAGTATTCCCATCTAAGGCAGCAATAATAGATATGTCATTGAGATTTTTCCACATCTGGATTTTAGAATAAAGAAATTTGAGGTCATCTACTCCGTTAATAAGCCACTTAGCTTTACCACGTTGAATTATCCACGAGGACCAATTGGAAATGAGCTCAACATTCTTAGTATTCAGATCTTTAAGGATACAATTCAGATCAACATTATTAAGTTTGACATCCAACATAGAAAGGAGATCTTTTTGCCGGCTAGAAAGATCCCTCAATGAAATTTCAATAGAAGAAGAAGAAGCTCAATTTTCCTTCTTAATATATGATTTAGCTTTCTTCAGCTTAGAAAAGAAATCCCCAAGACAAGGCTCCAAAAAAATATTTTATAAAATAATATTTTATGTTTATCTCTTCTTTTTTATCATCGGCTAATATATAGTGAGAAAGAAATGAGGGGAACCCTAAACCCTAAACGCGTCGAGTCCAGTCGAGCTCGAGTCAGGGGATGTTCGAGTTCAACTCATAAGTCGAATACCGAGCTCGAACTTAAGTCGAGCTTGAGCTTGATTCGTGACACTATGAAGAGCTCGTCAGGCCACTCGATTTCGCGTTAGAGTTCCTATTCGAGTTTGAGTTCCGATCTATTTTCCCACCCACGTTTTTGTTTTCCAACCCGCCAACCCGACCGATCCCACATCGTATTCCCGCCGCTATCTCATCGTGCATGCGATTCCCTTTGAGCGTACGGTTCATCTTCTGGCGTGCAGAGGGCGGTTTGTCTTCCGACGTGTTGTTCGTCTTACATCTCCCCCATTGCGAGTTGCTAGCTCGATGAGTCATCAAGTCGAGCGGAGGCCTATTTGAGCTCGTGCTCGATAAGATTAACTCGTTGAGCTCGTTAATGAGTAGAGTCTGAGCCGGCTCACGAGTCAACTTGACTTGGTTACATCCCTAGGGGAACCATCCAATGTACATGTTAGCAAGTACTAGGGATTATCCATCCTTCCATTACCAAGACAAAGTCAATTATCAATATAAGACTTTATATAAAAGAAAAAATTAAGGTTTATATCACATATCTCATAAAAAGTAAATGCACTATCGCCTTGATACATGATGACTCATGAAATAAAAAGTGTAAGCAAGATCAAAGCCAAAATAAGAGGTGGTAAATATTTTCAAACAAGACATTCAAGCTACAATGAGTGATCCCTCCACTCTTTTTCCCGCAACTATTTAAGGTCAAATAAAATTATGGCAAAGTGTTTCTAGTAATTCATCAGCTTCTTAGAGAAGTGTAGGACATGAGAGGAACTCTCTATCATATTTAAACCTTTTTATGTGTTCTTTTGCTCAAAATTTTAGTTCTAAGTTGGATCCAATATCAAAGAAATACTAACTTATCAAACATGGCATTAATGACTTTGGCTACAAAGTTTTGGATGTAGAAAGTAGAACAAATATATCATGAGTGAAAATATTATCTTTAATAAAAAATATAATGTATAATAGACAAGTTTACTTTCTAATAGAAATAAGAACTTACTATATAGTTTGGCATTTTTTACCATTCGATTGAATTTATTATAATAAATCTTTTGTGAATATTGCTTAAGAGTTTTTATTCGCATAAAATAATACATAAATTAATATTTTTTTAGATAATTACTATTTTGAAACATCCACTTTTCTACTTTAACTAATTAATACTAATTATAAAAAATAACCAAAATTTCAACAATCAACTCGCCTCTAATTATACCCAATGCCTAATATCGTAAACCCATGTCTATTAATAATTGCTTCTATAATGATTGGATTATCCAATGACTTGAATAGAACATGATAAGATTTATATGTTCATTATGTACTTGTTACTTGTTAGGTCTCTGTGAATGTTTCTATATTCTTTCATGTTTAATTTGATCTTAAGAAAATTTTGATTGAATTTAAAAAATAAAAATGTTTAGTTTCTCATTTTATCCAATTGAGGTTTTTGGCTAGAGAGAGAGGGGAGGATTTTAGAGAGAGAATGCTTAGTTCAAAGGCAGTAGAGTCTATTTGTCCGTCGGCCAGTTGAGAAAATTGATCAGCTTAAGATAGGTTATTGATACTCTACTTCATATTTCAATTTCGATGTATGTTTGGATATTTTTGAGATTTTATTTAATTTGGATTGACACAAATGCAATTTTACAAAGACTTAGAAAAATTTTATCGTGTAACTTTTAGTATGTTTTAGAATAGAGCATTCTGGCCACGTTGGCTGAAAAATAAGATTTTTTTTTGGGTGGTTGGTTATATACATTTTTTTAAAGTATTTCTTAAGTATATTGACATTCCTAGAGATTACCACCGTATAATAAATACTTTAAAATTGATGTTGTAAATGTTTTGATTTGTAATTATTAAATATGTATATAATTTTTATCACATGCAGACTGCTGAATTTGTCGTGCAAGTGCTATTTTTATGTATTTATGTTTCATGTTAAGCGTTGCTCATATATGTTAATTATGATGATAATTTAATGTTCATGTGCTGAAATTGATATGTTATGTTTATGTGTTGGAGGATACGTGAAGGAGGGAGAGAATGAGGTGGTACACGTGACGGTTATTTTATATTATGTACAATACAAGTAAAGTTATAAGATCCTGCACACATGTAATTTGTTTTAAATAGATGTGAGATGAAAAGTTGAAGTAGAATTATAAGGGGGATTGAGTAATTTGAAATGTGGAGGTATAAGGAGGCTTCAGAAAATATCGTATATGAATGTAATCATATTTTGATTTATATTTTATATGTTATGTTTCATTGTATATTCTATTATGATATTACGTTCATGTTTAAATGAAGTTCATGTTGTTTTTGTCACGCCTCGCGCGGAATCTGAAGTGAAAAAATTCTTTTATTTTCTTCTTTAGTATATGTTCAATTCATTATATTTCTTATATCGTTCATTTGATAATCAAACCAATAAACATTCAGATCATTTTGAAATGCAGAGCTGGTTAATTGCATTAAAGAAAATCAATAAACAACAAAAAATATAATTCACATTACTATAATAGTCTATATTTATACTCTGTCAGTATAATCCAAAATAATATATACAATAGTCTTCATAAGCTACAAAAGAATATACATAAACCATAATAATCGAAAGAAAACTATAACATTATTACAACTAAGCTTCAATCCACATGCTCCTTACCTTTACCATAAATTATATAAAATCATGTAATAAGCGAATAACCTAACAAATAACTAAAATCATACAACTGAAATTAATGCAAGGCAAAAGAGAAATAATATGTTTTAAATCATATAAGAAAATTTTATAAATCAATATATATGTTATATGTATCAGTCACATGTATCAACCAATCATTATGCATTATCATACAATCAGTTTCATTCAGTTATATCATTCAATCATCTTCGTCAATCCATCAGTTATATAGTACTATCAATATCCGTATTTAGTAAGATAAGCAATAATAGTAATCCGTATTTGTATTTAGTAATCAATAGTTCGTATAAATACTTAGTAATTAATATCAGTACATTAATAAATATTTTATTTGATATTCAATTGAGGGTATCTTATATCTTTCTCATATACTTATGACTCTCAATTAGTCGCTCCTTATGACTCACAATTAATGAACTTCTTATAATTAACTCTTCTTGAATCACATGATAGTCATCCCAACTCCTTATGACTACAATCCACTAACTTTCATTAGTGGATCACATGAATCTTGAGGACATCACATAAGATTATCATATTATAAATTCGATATCAATTAGTACATCATATCCATAAATTACATCAAAAACAAACTAGTAGCAATATTACATTCTTACATAACTCAATCATAGTTATCATTTCAGTCATATTAACTTGCAACCTTATTATGCTAAATCACTACATGGAAAACTCGTATTTTTGGCGCCTAAATATGCCGAAAAATAATAAACTTAGTCCGAAATTTTGCATTTCCAGCAGATTGCCAATGGAAATTGGGTTGACGGTAAAACGAGCGTTGAAAACATTATTCTGGCAGAAGTTTTCCACCTGAGATACTTCTGACGGATTTACCGGCGGAATTGTGCAGCCAAATTCATTGTTCGTGAATTGCTCTTCCCGGCGATTTGTCTGCCCAAATTTCTAACGAAACTATATATACATCGGAAATATCGACGGACAAACTGTCGGGAACTAAATGACGGACATGTTCGTTTGTTTATCCACCGGTACTTTCGCTAGAATTTGTCTGCCGGAAACACGATATCATTTTTGTCAAATCTTTGTTTTAGGCGGATACTCCACCAAAAATTCATCAGAAGCCTTTTTTTGATTTAATGCACTCAAGAATGAATTGATAACTGACCTCGACGTGTTTCGCGCATGCATGAAACACAAGGTTATGAGCAACTGAGATCATAGAAATATTGTCACAAAAAATTTGTGTGGGTTGCACCATAGGGATTTGGATTTCCTGCAGTAGACCTTGTAACCAAATATGTTCAGTTGCAATGGTGAATATCTTGCACATTGGTATGCTTTTTATAACCACTTGTTCATTTAGATAATCCGAATTTAGGGGCTATATTTGGTTGCTTGAAAAAAGTGTTTAGCGTAAGAGGAATGTAGTGTAAAAATAAAAGAAATATTTTAGAGTTATTTGATGAGTGTAAAATGAATGTGATGACTTTTCTTTCTTTTTTTTTTAAGTAAAGTGTAAAATGGTTGTGTCTGGGGTAATCGTCGGCCTACAATGGTTGGTGGTAGCGATGGTGGACAAAAATATAATTAGATAATGAAGAATACAATAAGTAATTTGATAATTAACACCCAAATAACTAATTTGATAATTTATAATATAAATTAGCTCATAGTTATATTATTTATCATTATAAATATTAAAGATAATTAAAATTAAAGTTAATAAGTAATTCATACTTAACATACAAATTAAATTCAAAATATATTAAATTTAAAATATAAATGACCAACTGTTGTAAATCCTAGATTATGTTGTCAAACAGTTTCTCAAGATTTAACATATGTCATACAAAACCGTTTTTAACCCACTCAGGATTTAATTTATAAGATTTACTAAATCACATTACTGTTAAATCCTACTTGTTGCTAAGGATTGTTTGGCAACCAATAGGATTTAGTTGCTTAGGATTTAGTAAATCATATAATTAAATCCAAAAAGCTATTTAACAAAAAACTTTTTAACAACTTAAGTGGTAAATCCTATTAAATCCTAAGAAACTATTTGGCAATGAAATATAGGATTTAAGGCTGTTAGTTCATTGTAAAATTAAATATATTATATTTTTAGCTTTAATTTTCTCTTAAATAAGATTAAATTATTAATTTCTATCTTGATTAACATCAATAAATTATAATGATAAGTATTATCATTATAATCTTAAAAGTTTTAACCAATACACCTAGTTAAAATTTCATTAATTATTTAATTGTTATTTACTTTTCAAAATGATTTATTGTACTTTGAATTATCTCATTAATCACTTAATTATTCAACTACTCATGCATGACAAGTTATAGCAAGAACAATGTTGTGAAAAATCAATAGAAAATCAACAAGAATAATAATATTATTTAATTATTATTTACACTATTAATTATATATATTTAATAATTTATATTTTAATGTATATTAATTAAACTAATTATATTAGTTTTAATTACTAATTATTTAATCAAGTTAAATTAAATAATTAATTTTATGCTATAATTATAATATTAATTATTTAATTAATTTGCTTAATTATTAATATTTTAAATTATATTAATTAAGTTAACAGTAGAAACCTCTAGGGTTTGCTTTTCAACTGGCTTTTTTTCGTCATCGCTGTTTGGCTTCCCTGCTTCGCAGGTGTAATGGTTTCTTCGGCTCCTTCGTTGTTGTTCGACTTCGCTCCTTCGACTACGTTCCATTTTCCTGTCGGATCGGAAGTGACGACATTTTGATCGGAAGTAAGGACGGGAGCTCGCTCGCTGTGAAGGTAACTTTCTCCCTTTCGCGCGCTTCTTCGGCCAAATCCCGTAAATCCGCCGAACTACAGAATTTAGTAAATCCGGGATTTACGAAAAAAAGAGGGAGTCGGAGGATTTATTCCGCCGTGAGATTTACGTCGAGCGTAAATCGCGTTTGGCAGGATTTAGCTAATTCCTGCTCAAAGCCGGCGTAAATCCTGTTGCCAAACATCCCCTTAGGGGGTGTTTGGTATAGAATTTGATTCAATTTTAGTAGGATTTGCTAAATCCTGTAAATCCAGATTTAATAAATTCTGGGCTCTTAAATCCTGAATTGTGGTTGGTATGATAATTTTTAAATCCTGTTAAATCCAAAAAGATGTTTGGCAAGATATAACAGGATTTAAAACGGTTGGAGATTTAAAATTGAATTAACTAAATATTTTGAAATAATTAATTATTTAATTAATAATTTAATTACTATTTTATTAGTTTTAATTATAATTTTTATTATTAATTATCTCATTAATCAATTAAAAAGAATTACTGCTCATTAATTATATAACTATTATTTATATTATTAATTATATATTTAATAATGTATAAGATAATTATATTAATTTATAATTACTAATTATATTACTAACTATTTTATTAAGTTAAATTAGATAATTAATTTATACACTAATTCTACTATTAATTATTAATATTTTAAATTATATTAATTAAGTTAATCAGTAATGAAAGCGTCTAGGGTTTGCTTTTAATCTTCTCTTATTCGTCCATGCTGTTCGGCTTCGTTGCTTCACAGGAGTTGTTGTGATTGCACGAGTCGCTTCTTGGTCTCCTTCGTTGCTTCGCAGGAGGAGGTGTTGAGATTGCGCGAGTCGCTTCTTGGTCTCCTTCGTTGCGTCGCAGGAGGTGTTGAGATTGCGCGAGTCGCTTCTTCGGCTCCTTCGTTGCTGTTCGACTTGGCTACTTCGTTGCTGCTCGACTTCGCTCCTTCGACGACGTTCCCTTCTTGTCGGATCGGACGCTACAACATTTTAATCTGAAGCAACGACGGGAGCTTCCTCTCGTTCGCCGTGAAGGTAACTTCCTCCCTTTCACGCGGTTCTTCGGACAAATCCCGTAAATCCGACTTCTAGAGGGATTAGGATTTACAGGGATTTAGCGGATTTACGCCGTAAACCCGCAAATCCGGGATTTACGGATTTGCCGGATTTGCCGCGACATTTTTTGCGTTTGGCTGGATTTACCGTAAATCCTACTAAAAACTCGAAATAAATCCGATACCAAACACCCCCTTAGTGTTTTATTATTATAAAAATTTGGGTGATTTATATACAGAGCACTCAAAACTTTCACATTTCTATGTTTAACATCTAAATTTTACTACTTAATAGTTACACATATAAGTATATAACACTCAAAACTTATTTACTTTGAACAAATTTTCAGTCTACCCCTTTTGAAATTCTTATGCTTAAACATTTCAATGTTACAGTACATTCTTCCATTTGAATTAATCTGTATTACATTTTCATTATGTTTTTTCAAAATAATGTCTCTTGTATACTTTTTGAAAATCTATTTCCAACGAGTTAAGGCAATGCATGTTACAGTGAGAATTCCATGGTCAATATAGTATTATCAGATAAAGTCATCTGCTGATTATTTTTAATTAATGCTAAACATGTGATCACTTACTTGATTTCAATTTTTTTCATTAGAATTTGAGGGATAAAAGTTCAAGCTTCAGTTTCATTAAATTTTATGATGTCGGATCTGGTGGATTCTGGTGAGCTATAATTATATTCTTACATTGTGATGCTCGTTGAAGATGAATCTGCCGTATGCATTTATTGAATCTAAACCATATAAATGCATTTCTACACCAGGAGAAAGCTTGCCCAAGTCTCGGCAAACTGCAACGGAGCATGTAAAGCAATTGCAAAGGCTCCAAGAAAAGGTTGGTGTTTCTTTTGTATGGCAAAGTTTGGAAATTGACAAAATCCCAATTAACAACATATTTATTTTATGGTTTTTTATTGCCATTTAAATGGCACTGATAATGCTGATGCTGAAGTTGCATGGAAATGTCGAACTCTCCTACTAGGATTTTGGGTCAAGAATATTGGTTTTGCATTAGGAGAAACCAAAATATAACAAAATGAAGCAATTATTAAGATTTTCTAGGCTTGGGGAGGGAGGGGGTGACTTTGGGTAGTTGAGATATGCCTTTCAGGCTTCTAGCTCTGAAAGCAGATTTTATCAGTTATTGGTGATTAATTCGATCAAAATGTGTGTTCTTTTTTGTTGTAGTACTTTGAATTATTTGGGAATTTAATATTCAGATGTCAAAACTCTAATTTGCCCTTTGCGAAAGTTTTACGCGTATACGCTGCAAAAGTAAGGTGTGAAGAAGCTGAGGTCAGCAGAGTATTGCCTTGGTTAAGTTAATTAATTTATTTTTTTAGTGAGCTTAAACTGAGCTAGAAAATGAGTTTTCCCTTAAGGTCTTGTTCAAGCATAGCATCATAACGCCTTTGGGAATAATCCACCTACTCGTACAGTTTCTCTTGCATTCACGCCCTTTGGAAAGAGCCCCAAAATCTTATATATATTTTAATCAGTCATTATCTGAATTTTATCTTTTATCAAGCTTAAGCAAAATTAAGTGACATTAAGCCATATATCCTCATCATTCAACATAGTTTTATCATAAACCGTGGTGAGATTAATTCAATGAGCTTTTGATTCCTTCAAAATCCAAGAAGTTACTGTATGAGCTAGAAGTTTTTTTGAGTTCCCTTGTGTAACATAATTCATTGCGGATGTAGTGAAACTATCGATGCATCTGATCATGTTCTATCTTAAATTGTGTCCATCAAATGACAATGCCAACACAAAATTCAGTTAATCAAAGGTCATGATACCTCTTTGTTACTATAGCTAGTATATGAAAACATTTTTCATTGTGAATGAGCTTTGCGATATATTTTGGGAAGTTCTTTATCTGTTTCATTTAAACTTCATTGTTTGTCTGTTTTATTGTGACGTACTCAAATTTGGTGACGCTTTATTGCTTGCAGGATCCAGATTTCTATCAGTACTTGAAAGAAAATGATAAAGAGCTCTTGGAGTTTAATGATGAAGATATCACAGTAAGTTTCTTAATTTTCTGTTAGAAATAAAGCCTTGTATGCATGTAAAACCACCTTGTTCTTCTTTTTCTGAAGGAGGATGAAGTATCTGATTTGGAGGATGTGGATTCTGAAGTTACTGCTGAGAAGCTTCAGACAAGAGGGCCCAAAGTGATTACCACTACAAATGTTGACACCTGGTGTACATCAATTAAAGAAAAAAGAAGTCTTGGTGCGATCAGGTCAATGCTTCGAGCTTTCAGGACGGCATGCCATCATGGTGATGATGCTGAAGATGGTTCAGGACTGAAGTTTACCATACTTTCCAGTAGCGTGTTCAATAAAATAATGGTATTTGCTCTAAATGAGATGGATGGAATTCTAAGAGAATTGTTGGAAGCTCCAAGCACGGGAGGAAAGAGGGAAACAATACTAGATCTAATGACTACTAAAGCTTGGAAGGCTCATGGGAGTTTAATGAGGTTATATCTTGGTAATGCGCTCCAGATATTGAATGAAATGACTGATGAGCAGATGATCTCCTTCACATTGAAACGAATCAAAGCATCAGCGGTGTTTTTGGGAGCATTCCCTGTGCTTTTAAGAAAATATATTCGGGTAAATGAGAATTCACAGTCCCTTAGGAGCTGGCAACTTTGACTTTTAATCAGCTCAGGCTTTATTTGGGACGGTTTTTTTACCGCTTTTTAGTACAAAATTTTAAATTTTTATACTATAAAACCACTTTAAAAGCAATAAAAAAGCCGTCCCAAATGAAACCTCAGTCTATTTACCTTGAATGTATTTTTAGGCCAAGACTTTTTTTTTCCTATGATATTCTGTTCTCTAGATAAGAATCTCTTTCAGGTTGTGCTTCATACATGGGGTACTGGAACAGGTGCACTTCCGGTGGTTTCTTTTTTATTCCTGAGAGACTCGTGTGTGCGGCTTGGTTCGGATTGTCTTGATTCATGCCTTAAGGGTGTGTATAAGGCCTATGTAATGAATTGTAAATTACCAAAACATATTAGTAGGTCAAAGTTACAGCACATCAATTTTCTTGGAAATTGTATCAGTGAATTGTATGGTTTGGATCCAATAAGCGCCTATCAACATGCCTTTGTTTCTATTCGTCAACTAGCAGTAATATTACGTGGTGCCCTCAACGAAAGGGGTCCTCAGGTAATGTTAAACCAAGTCTTTTCAAGTCCAAATAAGCCATCTTGTGCTGGAAATGCCTGGCTATCTCTTTCGATTACAGTGCTTAACTTCTTGTTCCTGCAGAAGGTCGTAAAAGGGAAAAAGAAAGTAAAGAACCAGCAAGAGAGCAGTAAACTTTCAAAGAAACAAGTTGAGGTTAGCATTTGTGAAAAATTTTGCATTGTGCATTTTCTATTCTTGCTGACTTGGTTTGCTTAGATTATTAGCATTTTTTTTTGTAATTAAAAACAAAAGCAGGGAGAGAAAAATGCAAATATTTTTATATTATTTGGGCATGTAAATGCTGATAAGCAACACCGACATGATAGGTAGTAACTGACAAGAAGATGGGGTTCTTTAACATGATTGAAATTTAGTACCTTGTATTGCTCCTACATTACATAATCGCCCGGCATGTTCATTAACATGTTTTGCTTATGCAAAATATAAAAGATTATGTATCTTGGCTTTTTTTGTTTGCATTTGTGGTTTCTTATCAACATTTTGCGGCATTCAAGTTTCCGTAGACTATTTCACTTTTCCAATTTAGTGATGGTTCCAAGATATTATGATGAAGTGATACTGTTTGTATTACAGAAAACATACCAGAAGGTTTATGATTGGCAGTTTCTTTTTTGCCTCGAACTGTGGACGAAAGTTATTTGTGCCTACAATTCAGAAGCTGATTTTGGACCTTTAGCATATCCTCTCACTCAAATAATTTCTGGGGTGGCTAGTTTGGTGCCATCTGCTCGCTACTTTCCGCTTCGTTTACGATGCATAAAAATGCTAAACCGTATAGCTGGTGCAAATGGTACATTCATACCAGTTAATACACTTTTGCTCGATATGCTAGACATGAAGGAGTTGAATAGGCCTCCAACTAGCGGTGTTGGTAAATCTGTTGATATGCATAGTGTTAAACAGGTGGTTTATTTTATTTTATTTTATTTACTTGCTTATTTCATTCTGTGAGTCTCATCTACAATTTTATTTGCAGTTGGACAAGTTGACTTTGAAGACCCGAGCTTTTCAGGAGGCGTGTATACATGTTGTTGTCGAAGAACTTGCTGAACATCTGGCTCAGTGGAGTTACTCTCTTGCATTCTTCGAGCTGTCTTTCATTCCACTGGTACGGTTGCGAAGCTTTTGCAAATCGACCAAAGTTGATCGGTTTCGGAGAGAAATAAGAGAATTCATACATCAGGTATTAATTCATACATTTCTGAAAGGCCAAATTCCTTTTTCCTGCTTGAATTTGCATTTGGAAGTAATTTGTTCCTTTGCTGGAACACGCCTGCATGGAGAAGCCTTAAGGAAGTAGCCTTTTGTGCTTCATTCCTTTGTAATATTGTTTGAGAGGGGTTGTATAGAGAAATGGTGGTCTAAAATTTGGGATTTCTTAGGGTTGGAGAGAACCGAATGGAGTTATAGGAGAGGCTCTCTATAAGGAGAATAAAGTGATGAAATCTTTTCAAATTTCATTCATAGTTGATTAGTTCAAAACAATGTTTAAAATTGCGTATTCGGGTATTGAGGCGTTTTTTATTGGTGAGGCGAGACGTAATCCTCAAGGCGTTTTGAGGCGTAAGCCTCAAAATCAAAAGATTGTGTAAACATAAAATAATAAATTTGTTGATTAGTTCTAGTGCAAGTACTTAAATCCCTATTTATAATAATTGAGTTACAACATAAAATCAAACTAATTTAAATTCAAAATTAAATTACAACAACAACAACAACATCAAGCCTTTATCCCACTACGTGGGGTCGGCTACATGAATCCTTTTTCTCCATTGTGTCCTATTAAAAGCCAAATTCTCGTTTAAATCTAATAAAGAAAGGTCATTCCTAATATTTTCTAACCAAGTCTTTTTAGGTCTACCCCTACCTTTCTTAACACAAGTCAAATCTAATACCTCTACTCTCTTAACTGGGTCGTCGGAAGGCCGCCTTTTTATGTGACCAAACCATCTAAGGCGACTCTCTCTAATCTTATCTTCTACTGGAGCTACTCCAACCTTTTCACGTATATGCTCATTTCGTATCCTATCTCTAAGGGTAAAGCCACTCATCCATCTAAGCATCCTCATCTCTGCCACACTTAACTTAGTATTATGCTTCTCTTTTAATGGCCAACATTCGGCACCATAAAGCATTGCAGGCCTCACTACCATCTTATAGAATTTTCCCTTAAGTTTGAGGGGTACATTTCTATCACATAACAAGCCCGATGCATTTCTCCACTTCAACCATCCAACTTGAATTCTGCTGATAATATCCCCATCTATTTCACCATCACTCTGAACAATAGATCCAAGATATCTAAAACGTGTACTCTTATTAATGACTTGATCGCCCAAAGTCACAATCCCTTCAGTAGGTCTATTACTACTAAAATTACACTCCATATATTCTGTTTTAGATCTACTCAAGCGAAAACCTTTAGACTCTAAGGTTGACCTCCATAATTCAAGTTTACCTTCAACTCCCTCTCTAGTCTTATCAACAAGAAGAATATCATCAGCAAAAAGCATACACCAAGGTACATCATCTTGCAAATGTCTAGTGAGAACATCCATGACTAAAGCAAATAGATATGGGCTTAAGGCTGATCCTTGATGTAACCCAACCGAAATAGGGAAATACTTGGTCAATCCACCTTGTGTTTGAACACAAGTAATAGCTCCTGCATACATATCTTTAATGATTTGAATATAAGCATTATTGACTCCTTTCTTATCAAGAACTCTCCATAGCACTTCTCTTGGAACTTTATCATATGCTTTTTCTAAATCAATAAATATCATATGTAGATCCTCCTTATTTCCTCTATATTTTTCCATCAAACCTCTGAATAAATGTATGGCTTCCATAATCGACCTACCCGGCATAAATCCAAATTGATTTTGAGAAACATTAGTATCACGCCGCAACCTATGCTCTATAACTCGCTCCCATAATTTTAAAGTATGACACATTAACTTAATACCTCTATAATTCGTGCAATCCTGTGCATCGCCTTTATTCTTAAAAATAGGAATTAATACACTCATTCTCCACTCATCTGGCATCTTTTTAGTCTTCAAAATAGTATTAAAAAGTTTAGTAAGCCAAGAAATCCCTTCATCTCCTAAGCATTTCCACACCTCTATTGGAATATCATCAGGTCCAACAGCTTTTCCACCCTTCATTCTATTTAAAGCCTCTCTAACTTCAGTTTTACTAATACGCCGATAAAAACAGAAATCTTTACTTTCATTTAGGGTGCTAAGGTCACTATAGTCAATCTTATTTTCACACTCTTCATTAAAAAGTTTAGCAAAATATCTCATCCACCTTTGTTGAATATCATCTTCTAAGAAAAGTATTTTTTGATCTTCATCCTTAATACACTTCACTTGAACTAAATCCTTACTACTCCTATCTCTTTGTTTGACTAACTTATACATATATCTTTCTCCCTCCTTATTCAAAATTAAATTAATCTTAAAAATTCTATTATCTAACTTGAAATGAAGAGAAATATCTAAAATTAAAGTTTAAAACTCAATTAAATTCCAAAAATAATTTAAAATGTTTCCTGTTCTACACGCTAGGCATCTTCGTGATCTTAAATTTTGTTTTCATTCAGCTGGAAGCCAATTGTGATTTTACAGTGTCAAGACGTAATGGAATTGGTCTTTCACCTAGTGACCTTGCAGCAACATCGCCTGAGGTATGTTTCTCCTCTCCCTTTTACTATTCGGCTTGCATTGTTCATCTCCTGAAAACTTAATAAATGTGGTATTGCTATATAGGCTGACAAGAAGTCCAAAGACAGCCCTCTCTTGCAATTTGTTTCTAATTTGCGACTGCGAGTTCAACAGAGAGATGACTCCATAGTGGAATCCAGGTCATTTATTGTTCTGTAGCTTCGTTGTAGCATATATTTTATCTTATGAATATGGATTCATCTAAAGGTTTTGTGATGTTTCTTACTCTATGGATCTAATGTTCTATATGCATAGTGGCCTAACTGTTTGGGATCTCCAATGCTTGATGGAGTCGTATAAAATATTTAAAAAAAGATCAAGATTTTTACGTTTAAATAATAGATAAAAAAGACATTATATATATGACATACCACTTTCTACTGCGTCATTGTTTCTGACCAGTTTTCTATTTTTCCTTGCAGCTATGTGTGCCAACATGATAAAAGTTCTGCATGTTTATTACGTAGTTTTGCATACATATTTCCAATATTGTGGCGCGTGGATTGATGAGTTTTATTATTTCCATATAAACATACCTTAGAAAACTTTCTGTGAATGAATGATACAAGTACCGAAATTCTGACTATAGTATACATGTGTATACAATATCTTTGCAGTATCTAGTCACATCGATATCCCACTGATAGGAAACACTTGTTGGAAAAAAAAAAACTTTGGCTAAATTTTAAATTCAGCCGTTTGCAAAAGCAGAAGTTAAGAGTAGGTGGTGGAATAACAAAATAGAGACTATTTTAATTAATAATAGTGGAAAACAACAAGATACTATGGGTCCTCAATTGGAGAGGAGGATCTAGCTCTCCCAATTTTTTAGATGCCGCTAGAGCCCAATTAAAACTTAAAAACTCTCCGAATTTTAGAAAACACCCAATAACCTAATCCTAGGAAAACATCCTACTTAAAGCATACAATCATAAAGGAATTCTCTAAAAAGCCCCTCCTTTGAATTTTCCCTTATATACCACCTAAAATCCTTCCTAAGTGATGCCTGTTGGACCGCACATAGAGAGGAGGCATCTGCTCGAGCGGAAAAGGCATTTTGCTCCCGATAGAAGCAGAGCCAGTCAAGCCAGTCCTGGACCAGCTGGTAGGACTGGCTGGATCAGTTCCTCCTGGACCGGTCGTACGCCCACCTTTACTATTTCCACCTTTTTTAGGAACGTTTTGTTAGTTTCTTTTTAATTTTTTTAATTTTCATTCTTCAAATATTATCTCCATAATTCTATTTTAATTCAGCATCCAAGTATCTTTTAAGTTTATTGGCTTCCAATTAAACTGATGGGAAATTAACTAAATCAACATGTGATACGAACTTAATCTAACTGATAGGAAATTTTTGATAAAGCTGCCGTAGAAAGCTGCTTTTGAAAGCAGTTGTAGGGCATTTACTCATCATAAAATAGGCAAAACATAAACCCAAACTCAACATAAAAAACTTGCACCTACTTTTCCTAAAGCAATGCGGACAAAAACACAAATATCAAGCAGCAGCAAACACAATGCCCATATATATTCGATGCTTAACACCAAATATGCGTTATAGTTAACTTTTGTCACTCTTCATGCGAACATTACGTTCATTAATATCATTTATGACCAGCGTGTTCTACTTCAGCCATTCTTCTCTCTTCTTCTTGCCGGTTGAAATGCTTTCACTTCTGTACGCAGTGTTCTGGTGGGATCAGAATCTTCCGTATTTTCCACCAAGTTTTCTGAGGCTGACCAACAAGCATATGAAGGAGATGAAGAGGAGGGCGCAGCAGCATTCAGCTCATCCTGGATGCCTGATAAGAAATCCAAGTAATAATCCCTGCTAATACATTTAGGGGCTGTTTGGTATCGGATTTACAGCGGGATTTAAGTCGGATTTATGCTAAATCCAGCCAAAAGGTATTTTGCGTGACTGTAAATCCGGCGACTACATAAATCATGGATTTATGCCCCAAATCCGCGTAAATCTCGATAAATCCTAATCCGATTCCTCCGCAAATTTATCAGGATTTACAGTTGAGCGGCACGGATACTTGTCTTCGAGCAGGTATCATCCCGACTCCGCGGATTTTACTGTTTTAAATCCTATAATCTATTGCCAAATAATTTCTGTGGATTTAACAGTTATCATACCTAACAGTTTTCAGAATTTAACAGTCTCAGGATATGCTAAATCCGGATTTACAGGATTTACTAAACCCTACTAAATTAAATCCAATCCAATACCAAACAGCCCTTTAGGTCCAGTCGTTGAAAAGAAAAGTCCTATTTTTTTTTATCCATTAATCTCTCAATCAATACAGGTCTACTAAGCAGAAACCGAAGCTCTTAAAGAAACATGAAGGTGAACATGAACATAACAGAGCGTTGAACAACGAGGATGTGGTGGAGGATCTCGTCCTAAGTTCCGACGAAGACAACGATGAAGAAGATAACAATAATGATGCCTATGGCCATGATGAAGCGATGATTACCAACTACTCTCCTGATGGCCAAGAATCACATGAGGGCAAAACAAAGAAGATCAAAAAGCGAAAGAGAAGGAACCTTCCAACTCAGAACAGGAAGAAAGAGATGGCCGGTGGCAAGTCAAAGAGAAAAGACCGCCCTGTAAGAAAAAGGAGCTAAATAGTCGGCTATTCTCATCAAGTGGATGACTTTCTGCAATTTTTGTAGGACAAATGCATTAAATATGATATTTATTTGTTCACTCGTGATCTTGTTCAATGCCTATTGAATATTTTTGTTGAGCGCAAGATTGGGAAATTATTCTTTGCCAAGTCCGAATGTAAAGGATCTTTCGGATTATTGCGGATCTTATGCTTAAGCTCTGCCTATGCTCTACCTACGCTCTGCTTATTTATTGAATATATGCTGCATATTTTTGCAGTAAATTTTGAATGCAGAGTATATGCAGAATGTATGTAGAGCGTACACAGAGCATACATAGTGCTTCTAATAATCCAAACGCATCTCGACATCCGGTATCCGCACCTAATAATTTCCCGCGCTAGATTGATTTTGCTAAATTCTGTACTTTGTCTCTAGATAAATTTCGTGCCCGTAGGCCCCCGAGTTACCAATGGTAAATTGCAAAGTAATTGACAAAGATTGGATGTATCTTTTCTGGGCCTTTTTGGATCTTTCTAAGAGAAGAGAATCTGTTGTAGCTGTTCTGTACTAATGAACACGTCAGGTCCAATAGAGTAAATTAAGATTTAGACAATAGAAATATTAATTGCACGAAGATTAATACGTCATGTTTGCTGTGCACTATAAATAAATTCTTGCTTGCTTCTAAATTTTAAATTTATTTATTTTAATAATTAAATATTCATGTAGTGCAGTAATTGCTTGAGAAAATTCTCACAAATTGGTTTATATCTATGCGCACGTTAGCAACTTAGCATTGTATTCTTTGCGGGGAATTGAGGGTGTAAATTTAATTCTATTAACTAATAAATTTTAATTTTGATATAAATTATAGTAATACCTAAAAGCACATGTTGGGTTTTTATTGATATTATTTTAATAGAATTTTAATGCTTGTTAAAACTTTGAAACAAGATTTTATTTAAAATGGATATTTGGTAAAAATTTCATGTTCAGTCCAAAAACTTTATTGAAATATTGTAAAAAAAAACTAATAGAAATTGAATTGTCAATAGATTTTTGAAAATTTTTTAACAAATTTGATCCAAAAACTTTAAAATCAAACCAAAATAATGAAAACTCCAAAACATGCTATGAGGATTTTCAATTACCCAATAAAGAAGGGAGAGAATTTGCAACTAAGATAAATTGTTTGATAAGCACTAAGTGGTTTGTGTATAGTAACATTATTTAGTATTAGAATTGGAATTTATAACCTTAGATTTAGGGGATAATGAACTCGATCAAGATTCAATGATTTTTTTTTTAATCTCGAGTTATCATTGTCTCCATTCTAATTGGTTATAAGAGATAGTTGATCAAATGATTCTTATCAAAAGCTATAGGTTACTTTCAAAATATGTTAACATATCAGGTTTCATCGAGCACTCTCGGCTGCTACATCCGACGTCCTCTGGATTCGTCGCCTACTAGATGAAGTGGGCATTCCACAACAGCAGCCGACTACCATTCATTGTGACAATATCTCAGCTATGGCCCTAGCCAAAAATCCTGTCTTCCACGCACAGACCAAACACATCGAGATAGACTACCATTTTATTCGACAACATCTCAACTCCGGCGACATACAACTCAGCTACATTGCCTCTACTGACAACATTTCAGACATCTTTACTAAGTCTTTCTCTCCTGCTCGCTTTCAAGAACTTCGTCGCAAATTAACCATTCAAGATCAGAATGATTAATTTGAGGGAGACTATAAGCGAACAGATTATTCATATTTACATTAATGCCATGTATTTTCTATTTAAAGGATTCTGTACCGCTTTTCTGGGTAATGAAGTATTTTTCCCTTCTTCCTATTTCGGCTTCTGTTTCTCTGTCTCGTTACCGTCTTCTTGTTCTTTCACCGCTGCTTTCATGGTATCAGAGCCATAGATGGCTGATCAAGAAGCAACAAGCACACACACAAATCCCTCACAACCGCCCTCCGGCCAACAATCCACCGATCTAGTAATACCTCCCCAGCTCAAGTTCCTGATATCAAACATCAAGAACCTCATTCCTCACGCTCTCACCGCCGACAACTACGCCATATGGCGTATTCAAGTTCTACAGCAATTCACCGCCAATGGATATGCGGGACATCTCACCGGAGCTTCTCCCTCTCCCGCCGATGCTACCTCTCCGGAAGCCCTCCGCTGGCATCTTGAAGATAATAATCTGCTCTCAGCTCTCTTCTCGACAATTTCGCCGTCGATTCTACCTTACATCATCACCGCCACCACCGCGCAAGAAGTTTGGCAGGTTCTTGAACGTCGTCTTCAACCCACGTGTCGTTCTCGAGTTATCCAACTCAAGAACGAACTTCATCATGTGCAAATGAAGAACCTCACAATGCAACAATATCTATCGCAAATTAAAACGATTGTCGATAGCATAGCTGCCTCCGGATCGAGAGTAGATCCGGAAGATATCATCATACACATCTTAAACGAATTACCCTCCTCCTACAATCCATTCAAGGCTGCGATACGCACCTATCCAATTCAGTTCGATCTAGACAATCTCTATTCAATGTTGTGCAGTGAGGAGATCAATGTCACGCAAGAACATGCCAAAGATTCCATCACTGAGGCTGGCAGCACAGCTCTATACACTACTTCATCCACTTTTCAAAAAGGACGGTCTCAGAAAAGATATTTCAAGAGCAAGAATCAACAAACCTCCCAAAATTCAGCCATACTTGTCTCGGTCCAACCCCCTACCGTGAATACCATTCGGCCTACTTGCCAAATTTGTGGCAAACCCGGCCACATAGCTATCAACTGCTGGCACAGGTGCAACTTCAAGTACGCCCCTACGACCACCCGTTCCACCCAAGCTTACACCGTTCAAACCAATCCGAACAACTCCTCTGAGTGGATCTTGGACACCGGGGCTACCTCCCACCTTACACCGGACATCCACAACATCCAACATCCCAACTCCTACACCAGTCCCGATAGCGTCTCCATCGCCAACGGCTCGTCAATACCCATTCAGAATTCCGGTCAGGGTCTCTTACCTCTTCCCGACACGCCTCATAAGCTTTACTTACGCAAATTACTTCATGTTCCTAAATTAGCTCATAATCTTTTATCTGTCTCCAAATTAACTTCTGACAATCCGATATCTATAAGATTTGACGCAAATGGTTTTGTGATAAAGGATACCCAGGATCGTCGTCCTCTGCTTCGTGGCAATCTCCATAACGGGCTCTACAAGATTTCTCAACAGCAAAACAATAAACATGTGGCTCTTCATGCCAGCCCTCGGACCACTCAGCTCTGGCACAACCGCCTTGGACATCCTCACCGGCAAATACTCTCCGTTCTCTCGCGTGTCATACCGGACATCCAGAATACCGCCTCTCTCTCTCCCTGTATTTCTTGTAGTGTGGCCAAGAGTCACAAAATTTCTTTCAATAAAACTATTTCCATAACTACGCAACCTTTTGAGTTGATTCACACCGATATCTGGGGTCCCGCGCCTATACCTTCTCTTGATGGCTTTCGATATTATGCTCTTTTTACTGATGATTTTACTCGCTTTTCTTGGATTTATTTGATGCATAATAAGCAAGAAACTTTTTCAAAATTCAAAATTCTTTACAAACTTATTAAAACTCAGTTTCAAACGACACCTAAAATTCTCCGGTCTGATGGCGGAGGCGAATTCCTTAGCAACGACTTCACTTCTTTTCTTCAACATCACGGTATTCAACGTCAACTGAGCTGTCCGCATACACCCGAGCAAAATGGGGTGGCCGAACGCAAGCATCGCCACCTCCTCGAGCTCACTCGCACCCTCATTCACGCCTCCAACACTCCTCACATATTTTGGGCGGAAGCCTTATCTACTGCCAACTATCTAATTAACCGGCTTCCCTCCAAATCGATAAATTTTCACACTCCCTTTCAACGGCTTCACAAGCGACCACCAAACTATACTTTCCTCCGCACTTTCGGTTGTCTCTGCTTTCCCTGGCTGCGCCCATACACCTCCACCAAACTTGATCCGCGTTCTCAAGAATGCGTGTTCCTTGGCTATTCTACTTCTCACAAAGGCTATAAATGTTACAACTTAAAAACGCACAAAATTCACATATCGCGGCACGTTGTTTTTCATGAGGAAATTTTTCCTTACAAGACCGAACCACCTAAATCCAACTCTGACTCCTCTGTGCCGCCGATACCCATTTCTCCTTATCTCTTAACTCCTACTTCTACCATTCCCAGTCAATCCCACAAGCCTGATACAACTTTACCTACTGTGCCTAACCAAATACCCATTACCACCACTACATCTCAAAACGTTCAATACAATTCTCTTGCACCCGAGACTACCTCTCCCGCTCCTACTGCTCCGCCTCCGCATCGACCTTCACATCCCATGACAACACGTTTGAAATCTGGAATTTCTAAACCAAAACAAATATTCTCTCTTGTGAGCAACTCTTCCATGCAGGATACACCGAAAACTTTCAAGCAAGCCATGATGCAACCTCACTGGCAGAAAGCCATGCAAGAAGAGTTCGAAGCACTACAAAAACAGCAAACGTGGATACTTGTACCCCCTCCGAATGACAAACCTATACTAGGTTGCAAATGGACCTATAAAACCAAAACTCTTCCTGATGGCAAGCTCGATCGCTACAAAGCACGCCTGGTGGCTCTCGGATATGATCAACAACTGGGAATCAACTACACCAAGACCTTTAGCCCGGTCGCTAAAATGACAACCATCCGAATATTACTAACCTTAGCCGTTCACCGAAAATGGAGCATTCTGCAGCTTGACATTTCCAACGCTTTCCTACATGGTGATCTACACGAGGATGTTTATATGCGGCAGCCACCAGGATTCGCCGATACAATCTCTCCAACCGCGGTCTGCAAACTACAGAAATCGCTCTATGGTCTCAAACAAGCTCCGCGCCAATGGTTTGAAAAATTAACTCAATTTCTTCTTGCAAGAGGATTCAGGTTCAGTCGTTCCGATCCCTCACTTCTCATCTTTACCATTCAAAATATTCAAATCTTCTTTCTCATCTATGTCGACGACATTCTTGTAACAGGAAATGACAGCCAAGCCATACAAGCTCTACTCAAGGACCTTCGCACAACCTTCGCATTAAAGCAACTAGGAGACATAGCCTTATTTCTCGGCATACAGACCATTCGGACTCCTGAAGGCTTCTTCCTTACCCAACACCACTATGCAGAGAAAATTCTTAAGGAATTCAACTTCATGGACTGCAAGCCCGCCCCTACGCCGAGCATAATCAAATCCAAACAACAACCTCCGGATCTCCAACTTCTTCCCGATTCTGCTACCTATCGACGCATAGCCGGATCGTTACAATACCTCTCTATCACTCGCCCCGATATCGCGTTTGCCACAAACCAAATTTGCCAACACATGCATCAACCAACAAATTCTGATCTCCAAGCCCTCAAACGTCTTCTCCGGTACCTAAAGGGTACCCTCAATTATGGCCTTCCCATCCAAACCGGAGATCTCTCTCTCCGCACTTACACAGACGCTGATTGGGCCTCGGACATAGCTGACCGCAAGTCTATCTCGGGTTACTGCACGTTTTTGGGATCTACACTCATTTCGTGGACTGTCAAGAAACAAGTAACGGTTGCCAAGTCTTCCACCGAAGCCGAGTATCGAGCACTCTCCGCTGCCACCTCCAATGTCCTTTGGATCCGGCGACTTCTGGACGAAGTTGGCATTCCCCAACAGCAACCGACTACCATTCATTGTGACAATATCTCCGCCATGGCCCTTGCCAAAAATCCAGTTTTCCATGCCCGTACCAAACACATCGAGATAGACTACCACTTCATTCGGCAACATCTCAACTCCGGTGCCATACAGCTTAGCTACATTGCCTCTTCCGACAACATTTCCGACATCTTTACTAAGTCTTTTTCTCCTGCTGGCTTTCAAGAACTTCGTCGCAAATTAACCATTCAAGATCAGAATGATTAATTTGAGGGAGACTATAAGCGAACAGATTATTCATATTTACATTAATGCCATGTATTTTCTATTTAAAGGATTCTGTACCGCTTTTCTGGGTAATAAAGTATTTTTCCCTTCTTCCTATTTCGGCTTCTGTTTCTCTGTCTCGTTACCGTCTTCTTGTTCTTTCACCGCTGCTTTCACAGCCCAAATCCAATTGTTTAATAAACTAATCAAAATTCTAGACATGAACTTGACATTTTTATTAAATGGGTCAAATCGAATTTGAATTTTTTGTGTGAGGTTGGTGAGTTAGATCATTTATTAATCCCCCTATATTTGATAGTAAAATTAATAGTTAACTGACAAATGTCACATCCTTACTAGTAAAAGATCATTTGAGGATCATAACGATACGCTCATTAATACATTAGCCTTTTGTGACATGAGATTATTCTCTTTATCACATTCGATAAATATTACTTAGCTGTGCAGCCAAAAAATGATTTTGACTATTAGCAATTGTTAGTCCCATTAACTCAATAAAATGAAAAAAAAAATTAGAATATTTGAATAAAATTTTAAATATAAATGCATTTTAAATTTTAAATTTTATATTAAAATAAAGGTGAAATATGGTGTTATGATTTATGACTAATAAATTAATTTCATATTACACTAACTTTAAAATAACTTGAAAATTCTGAAAATTCATTATATTTAAAATCTTAGATAGAGAAATCTAATATGTAAAGAAATAACCGAGTGTTGGGTTGTATTTAGAATTTCGAATTAAAAAAAAAAGTAATTCCCCAAAAAAAATTTTTAAAAAAAAAATAATCACGACCGTCCATTCAATCCGATAAGGTAACAGCCAATCCCAAAGAAATTGACCTCGTCTCGTACGTCTCCTGATTCCCGTACTCGTCTAGTTTCAACTGGGCTGAATCCTATACAAGTTGTGTTGCAGTTAGTCAAAAAACTTAGAAAGATTAAGTCGCCGCGTGTCATATTGTAAGCTCGGCCGAGCTTATTCTCTTGAAGTAGGCACGTGTCAAAGGACTAGAACGTATGAATTCAAATTATAATCTCGATGGGCCCTGCCATAGCAGGTTAATGGGCGAGGCATGGAGGGCCCACCATGGCCCAGCTGGCCATTAAACCAAGCCATCCATCTGTCACGCATTAACGAGCCCACTCTTTTATCCCGCCGTTCAATGGCCAATGGCGCGCCTGTAAATTAATGATCATTTGAAAGAAAATATTATCATCAAATAAAATTAAAATTTATCGAAACCTTTTTTTATTCTGAACAATTTTTTTTTTCTAATTTTTTATTAAGTTGAAAAGTAATACAAAATAGGATTATTTTTATTGAAAAATATTAATTATAAATAAAAATATTAAAAATTATTTAGAAAATGTGGTTAAATTATTTTCCTCAAAGTTTAGTAGGTTATAATTATAATTCTTTAATATTAAATAATATCCTCATGTGACACACATTTCTATCATACAACATGCCAAATCAATTGATGTAGTATTTGATCATATGTCTTATCATGATAAATAAACATCATATGAAGACCTTTTTGTTTTTTCTTTATACTTTTTCATTAATTTGTCTTAGCACAAAAGGCTTTCATAGGAGATATTTATGGCTTAAAATAAAATTAGTTCTCCAAAATTGGTATATTTTTGTAATACTATGATTAATTTTATTTTCCTATAATTTCAATGTATGACTCAATATTAGCCTTTAAAAGGTTTGCTCATTTTTCATCTCATGTATATAATGCCCTAAGGGCATCTTCAACCGAAAAATATATTTTCTAAATCAAAATACAGTAACAGTCTATCAAACAATAATTAATCTTCAATCGAACTTTATTTCTAACATCAAAAAAGAATATTATGTGTATATTCTTTCTTATCTTTGCTTAAGAAAAAAAAAGGGTTTCAGAATAGTGCTACGTCAATATTGGCACGACATTATTCACAATTGTGATATAATTTAAAATATGTTTCCATTTATAGTTTGGGTGGACGTTTGTGGGAGCTACAAATAGGCGAAAGATGTTTGATTGAAGATGCATCTAAATGTGCGCATGATGCTTAGCCATCTTGCCTCCTTGATTGAACCCATCTCCACTTGCAATGCTTAGTTTAAGAATACGAGATAATCCTTAAACTAAGATGTAGCTTTAAAAAACAATAAAAAAAAGTCATCCCAAACAAAATCTTAATAAAGGTTCCTTAAAACCATTCACAAATGATTCAATTGCCGACTTTTCTATCAAAAGGAGCTTTTAGGTGTTGTCCACTTGACTTACACAATAAACCTTTAATTATATTTATACCTTTTATTTGACAAATAAATTGGGTGAAGACTAAAATTTGCTAAGTATTATTATGAGGCAGTTTGTTTAGAAGTAAAGTGAGCAGAGAGGTTTTAAAAAGCTTCATATTTGGTTGGATGAAAAATAAATCCAAAGTAAAATAAAGTAAATGCAGTGTATTCCATTCTAGTTCATTTTTGAGATAAATAGTTCTCTCCCAGTTTTGAACGAAAACCATTTACACTGCTTCAAAGCTTGCTTGATCATTGTCGATGGCCACCGACTCCACTGCCACCCAGCTGTCAAACACCACCTGCCACCGTCCACCGCCATCATCGACTGTTCGTCGCACACTGTCGCTATCTTGCTCAGGAATTGAAAGAATTGCATCTGTCTTTCATTATAGCCATTTAACTAGAGCTTATTCATTTCATATAAACAACAAAAAGAAACATGATTTATATTAAAGAAATATGATTTATATTTATATTCATCAATATGTATTATTATTATAAGCCAAAAATATCTTATATATACAATAATTATGTTACAAAAGACCAACTACATCTCTATAAATACATAATAATTATAAAATAAACTACAAGTACTGAAAGAAAACTACACATGCCATATGGAGCCTCAAATCAAAGAATTATTATCCTTTTTTTTTTAATGTAAAATCACGTAATAAGTACAAAGCCCAAAAAATAATTAAAATCTTACAACTGCAATCAATTCAAGGTAAAAGAGAACAATATGATATAAATCATTTAAAAAAATCAATTCATCAATATATATTATCTATGCCAATTAATCATATCCATTTATCAACCAGGTTATTATTATTATTATTATTCAGTCAATCTAATAATACAATCTTTTACACCCTTCTATCAGTAACATCATCAATACAATATTAGTAATAGTACCCAGTAACAATATCAGCATAATATCAATTCAATAATCAATAATAGTAACAATACAATATTGATAACATTAATCAATAATGGTACCAGTACAATATCAATAATATTAATTAGTAACGATATTGATACATTATCATATAGGGAATCTTGATTTTGTTCTTGCCCTTATGACTTTCGATCAATCGCCTCTTATAACTCTTAATTAGTGTATTCCTTATAACACATTTTGAATCACGTGGATCAATCACCCTGACTTTGTATAACTTGCAATCAAGCTCCAACTCATTATGACTCCCATTAAAGAATCAATGAATCTTACGGCTATCACATGAGGGTAATCATTTCATATATCTAATGTAAATTGGCATATCATTTTCTATAATAGCAGTATCAGTATAATACACCTTTTTAGTCAAATCAGTATCACATTCTAGCACATATCAATCATACCAATCATTTTAACACATATTATATTTTAGTATTATCATATCAAATCACAGTACATCACTTTCAGCCCATTTTTTGTATACATGTTCCCTACTCATATCATAAAAATATTTTTATACATGTTTCTTATTGGTAAAAATATAATAAAATCATATCATACTATTCAAAATGATAAATCTATAAAATATCAAAAGCTACATAATAAAAGCTTAAAAAATTAGAAGATATGTATTTTTAATAGATTTAGAAGAGATAACATTTATATAATCCAAATTATTGAAAATAGAAGAGAATATATACTTACTACAAACAAAATAATTTTTCATAAGAGGAACTACAATCGAAAAAGCCCTGACATCCCTCCTCTTTCCTCTCTCTATTCTCTTTTTCTAGCTCTCCCTTTTCTCCTTCTTCTTTCCTTTCCTTCTTGGCCAAAAAAGAGAGAGTGGCGTGGGGTGAGGCAGTGATATTTATTATTTAATATATATAAAAATATTGTTAGTGGCCTAGCGCCGCATCACTACAGTGCTGCATGTTAAATCTAAAATTATCGTAGAACAGAAACTCAAACACAGCAGTAGAATTTTTTTGCGCAATTGTGCTCTCAAAGTTAGCGTTGCAGCGCTCACAAGCACAGTGCCGAAGTGCTCTAGTTCAAACTAAAATTTATGTTTTTTATCACTTTTTGTATTTTCAAATTATCACAGTCGCCACTCGCCACCACCCACCGTCGCTCTCTTAGGCTAGTCGCCGACCACCACTAGCCACCCCAAGCACAAAGTTTTTATACTTTACATTACATTCACTTTTACTTCAAACCATACAAAAAAATGGTAAAAGCAATGTATTCCTTTTACACTTATCCAAGCAACTCAAAAGTATTCCTTTTATGCGACATTCCTTCTACAGTGCATTCATTTTGTATGGCATTCCTTTTCATGCAACCAAATAACCTCTACATGACATAGGAAAATGTTTCTTTATGTTATGATAGATTGAAATAAAACTGCATCTTTACATCATTCTTGTGTTGTCTTCTTTTAATTTTAATTATATCTTAGGATCTATTAGGCACTACTTTTTCAATGTTATGTTTTTCATATCACAACTGCAATTCTATTTAACTACTACATTCTAGAAATTTCTGTGTATATCTTAGAGTTTGTTTAGCTTTAAGAGCTTAACTACGATAATATTTGGCTACTGCTTCCTAATAATCAAACAAAAATTATAACTTATATTTAAAAGATAAAGCAATATGAAAGTTATACCAATTATATCCTTAATTTCTCTTTTTGAGAAATAATTATCTTATTAGGATCTTGACCCTAAACAAATATGATAATTAGATTTTTTTTCCATATTCATTAATAAGATCCATGATTAGCTTCCCAAGTAAATTTATATTGTAAATAATCACCTATTTTATATTCATGTGATCAAATGATATATAATTTTATAAATTTGAAAAATTTTAACATAAAATTTTTAAAAATATATTTAAATATAAACTTATTTACAGGCCAATCATTACTCCAAATTTAAATGTATGAACGTACGAAAAGAATAGCATCTTTATAATATTGCTAAAAATATAATCCTTTTAAAAAAATTTCTTTTTTTTTTCTTTATCTCAAAAACCCTTATAAAACAAACCCATCTAATAACCTTCAACGCCAACCCACACTTCTGCTGCTTCTCCCAATCAACCAAAGCCCTTTCACACACTAAACAATGCGGCTTCTAATCCCCGTCGTCGTCCTCCTCATCTTGTCCGTCGCCGCCCCTCCCGTCGCAGCCTGGCGTCCATGGCCTCATCTCTTCCCAAACACCTCCGTCTCCTCCCCCACGGCGCCGAACCCCAAGCCCGACCTCGCTGCTTCAAAGAAATACGAAGGTTCATCGGAGTTCGTCCATCTCCGTTACCACATGGGTCCCGTTCTCACGGCCAACATCACCGTCCACCCAATATGGTACGGCACTTGGTCACCCTCCCAGAAACACGTCATCCGGGCCTTCATCCGTTCCATTTCCCCAACCCGCCCGTCCTCCGTCCCCCATCCCTCCGTCTCCGCCTGGTGGCGCACCGTTCGCCTCTATACCGACCAGACTGGCTCCAACATCACCGCCATTGTCCGCCTTGGCGCTGAAAAGAACGATCGGTTCTACTCCCACGGCGAGCAACTCACCCGCTTCTCCGTACAGTCCATCATCCGTACCGCTGTCACCGCTCGCACCCGTCCCCTTCCCGTAAACCCCCGCGGCGGATTCTACCTCCTCCTCACCTCATCCGATGTCGGGATGGATGATTTCTGCGGCAATGTGTGCGGATTTCACTATTTCACATTTCCGTCCGTGGTTGGTTACACGTTGCCGTACGCCTGGGTGGGGAACTCCGGCGGCCGGTGCGCGGAGGTCTGCGCTTACCCTTTTGCCATCCCGTCGTACGTGCCGGGTCGGCGGCCCGAGCGAGCCCCGAACGGGGATGTGGGGGTGGACGGGATGGTTAGTGTGATAGGACACGAGTTAGCTGAGATGGCCTCGAATCCGCTCATCAACGCGTGGTATGCCGGCGGGGACCCGTCTTTCCCTACCGAAATCGCTGATTTGTGTGAGGGCATCTACGGAACAGGCGGCGGTGGAGCGTACACCGGCCAGCTCCTCGTGGACGGCCGGAGCGGCGGATCTTATAATCTCAACGGCGTCCGCGGAACCAAGTTTCTTGTCCAGTGGATTTGGAACCCGTACCTCAACTACTGCAACGGTCCAAACGCGCTTGACCTATAAACTGCCTTCATCGATCTATATCCATGGCCAAGTCGGAAGAAGGAAACAGGTAAAAAACCCGGGCGAAATTGAAGAACTAGGGAAGCTGTTCTTTTGAATTTCTCTTTTGCTTATTGATAATATTTTACTCTTCTTCTTCCTTGTTCTTGCTGCTTTCCTTGCTCCACCGTGCTAGTGGGCAATCAATGGGAAAGTGGAGGACTAAAGAAGAAATTAAGGACGATATTCATGAAACCATTTCCAGTATAATTATTGCCTTTGTACAGTAGCTGTTGAAGCTTGCTGTAGAAGCCCTGTAAAAGCTCATATCTGTGTTGCTGTTCCAGTGATTTATCAACTGCTTTTGTTTCTTTTTAGGACTCATCTTACCCTTTTCATTTGACTGAACAAGAAAGAAATTGTTAACAGAATAAATTATTTAAAGAATCACATGATGAACTTGCAGGGGAGGACAAGCAGAAAGCACTAAACAATTAATTAAATTATCAGAAAGAGCTGCTGCCATTGTTAGTGGCAGCTTCTTTTTTTCCCGCTTTAACGAAATCTGTAGTTTGAACTTCAAATTCAGAAACTTTAAGTGGAGGAATTTGTTTCTTTCTGAATTTGCGAAGCTGCTACTTTTTTGAACCTGGTTCTGTAATACTTTCGCGAAGCTATCTTGTTCTTCCCATATGTGGGATTTAAATATCTATTGACAAAATCTGTTTTTTTAAGTGAGAAAATGTATGTTTTAATCTCTTATAATTAAATATTATAAAGATTTTCATATATTTTATGAAAAAAAAAAATCTTATATTTTTGTGCATATTGTACTTGAAATCTATGCTTATTTATATAATATTTAATATTTGAATTGTATCACTATAATTATTTAATCTAAATAAAATATATATTTTTATTTATATGATTTGAAGTAATTTAGGTATTATGATGTTATATATATAAGATAACAATGACGATAACTTTTCAATAGCCTAAATTTGAGGAAATGAAAGATGAATTTTAAATATTTCAAAATTTTATATTGTATTTGTTTTACTTCAAATCAAATATCATTAATTTCAAATTTCTTGTTTTTAAAATATTATATATTTATTTTATTTCAAATTAAATAATTTTTAAATATGAAAATAAATAAAATTTGTAATATATATGTAAATCATGGGATATATATCTAAATCCTCCTAAATAAATGTAAACTTCAATTTTCATAAGAGTGGATAATGAAATTATCAAAAATTTCAACTTTTACTAAAAAAAGAAAGTCGATAATTAATTTATGAAAGAGGGGGGCAAAAAAGTAAAAGGATATACCAATATAGCTCTCTACACTTGTGCTTCGCTTTAGGCCTACAGGCCCTGCTGAGTAACAAGGACATCCATCATCAAAGAACCCAGCGGTCATAGTCGGGCTTAGCTGGCGGCAAGAAAAGCAGCCCAATCGAATGTCCCCGAATGAGTTCGATGACAACGTTTTCCTAGTAGTTGGGCCCGCCTGAACCCAACTTAATTGGCTGCCGTGGCTTCTCCGCAGATGGTGGCGTGGAGCCGGGCCACTTGCCGGCCCAGCCCAAAAATGTCTATATTTGGGACCCATTTCATCCTCCATCTTCCATGAGAAGCTATTAGTATATTACTCAGAGAGAACAATCTCACTGTCCTTCCTTTCATAGCTTCATTGCACAGGGCTATGACGCTCTCTTGCGTCTTAGCTTCTGAGACATCAAATAATTTTTTGACTTTTGATTAATTGCTTAAGCCTATAACCGGTGGTAACACATCAATCCATTAAATTTGAAAACCTAAGAGTAACATTCAATTAATTTGATGCATGTTAGCGGACATCATCGTTCATTTGAGATAGTTTTTTTACTACTTTTTATAGCAGTTTTTTAGTACAAAAATTTTTTGAACTATAATATTTTGTACTATAAAATTGATTTAAAAAACAGTACTAAAGTTATTCCAAATGAGGCCTTAAATAATAAGAAAGAGATTCTGATAATAATATACATTTGAAAGATTGAAATTTAGATTTATAACTCAGAGATTAGGCAACAACTCATACAAATTTGAATGTCAATTATAAATGTTTGATAACGATTCATTTGCATCATCTATAAAAATATAGACATTGGGTTTGACTTTTCCGGCATTAGTGCATCAAATCTTATCATTCCATGTAGTGGGATACATGTTTATTATTATTGTATGTATGTATGCATGCATGTATGTATTAACTTCATCTTTAATTTCTATCATTTTATGATAACTTTAGACTAATATGCACTGCTTATCAATCTTCTTTCCCAAATAATATCGTGCTATACTTGTTAAAGTTTAGACTTTATGTGAGTTAGAGTCATCTGACACTAAGGATAAGTCTCATGATTTTTTAAATCCTCTTGGCAATCAGGGATCAAAACCCCTGTTCTATCTTGGAGAATTTCCTTTAAGTGACCCAATTTGTCATGCACTCCTTAAGTTTGTTTCCTCTTAGCCACCTTACACAAATAGTCTTCTCATATTATTTTTTATGACTCAATGTCATCCTCAATTAGGACGGACAATCTCTTGTTGGGAATTTTCATATATCGACTCACATAGTTATCTTATTTTATTATATCTCCTTTTGTTTCCAACACCTCTATCATTACTAATCGCCTGCCATCACTTATTCTCTCATGAGATGAGAATTCTCTCGAATTGAAGATCTAAGTCTTCCTTCTCCTCTCTTGGCTTTCTAACATCTCTGGTTGATCATTGATGATCTATACAAGTTAATCTCATGGGAGGTCTTGAAGCCATAAACAAATCTATCCTTCAAAGCCAAATAATGCATGGTTAGATCAGTTTCCCTAGCCTATAATGTTGAAGATGCAAAGTGAGTTGGATCAACTGTGAATCATCACATCACATGAACACATGCATATTAAAAGCCCCATGAATCCAACATACTGCATATCATCCATGTAGTTGTGACATGTATGTTACATATGGACCATCAAGCAACATGATAAATAACCAACATAACTTCATCATCAAAATCATTCCATATGACAATATTTCTCATAAAATTATAAAAAATTGTGGAAATACATGAAAATTCAAATTTTATGAAATTGCTCAAGAATACAAAAGTGATAAATTTGAAATTTTAAGATTCCATCATATAATTTTAACATATAAAAAGTTATTTTAGTAGCAAATTATCAATTATTAATTTCAATCAGTCAAATAATGTTCCCAGTTTTATTAAAAGGAGGCATCTTTTAAGAAAAAGATTTTTCTGTTCATAGTCACGAGGTGGGCCTATCCAAAGGCTGGCAGGAACTTATTTCTTGAAGACTCAGTGGCTAAAGCTATTTGGTGATCAGAAATCATTCTTCATGAGAGCTGAATGCTATGATGTCCTTTTATTTATGCAAGACAGCTTTATCTTTTCTTTTTTCTCCTTATTAAGAAATTTTATTTTCTTTTTAAATAAAAGTAGCATTTATTATGTCATCTAATTCAATCCCGATTCAACTGGTCGAATCAGTCAAATCGTGAATATTTCACTCTTTAATTTATTATCCAATCCAATTTTCACAACTGTGTTGAAAGGGTAAGAACAAGAACTGGTAGTTTCTAATTCAATTATTTCATCAAATAATCCATAAACATTTCAATGAATTATTTTTCTTTTTGATTGATGGAATTTGACACTTAGATTTCGTTTGGAACGGCTTTCATATTACTTTTTAAAACAACTTTTTAGTACAAAAAATTTTAATTCAAGAAATTTTTATACTAAACTCAACTTTAGAAAGCATTAAAAAAACCGTCACAATCGAAGCCTTAAATAATTACTAAACTATAATTAAACAATTAAATTAACATAAGCCATTGCATTCACATTTCTAATATTCTCCCACTTGACCTATATAATATCATTTAATTTATTAATTATATAATAATAAACATAATACACGTCAAATATATTTTTTTAATCGATCAAATTATAATAAATTCTTCATTAGTATGATAATTCCTTCTATATATATCAATAATAATTTTAAATAATTTGAATTAGATGAAATCACACTGATATTATAAGAATCAGATAATCACAATCAATATCACAATATGCCATAATTTGAATGGTAGAAGTTCGCTTACAATTAGAGCATTACAAGTATCTGCTGTATGGTTTGAACCACTAGATCGAGCATGGTTTGAACCTTGGTCGAATAGCACGCCCGAATAGAAGAGAATTTTACGACGGGGTGGTGCTGGTGGCTTGTTGAAGGGATTGGTGACATTTGAAGATAAGAAGATTTCATGATGGGAGCTTGCCGATGGGATATGCATAAGATCAAGATTTTCTGATGGGAGCTCAGTGGGGATAAGCTTCAATGGGTTCGACGGCATGCGAGGAGATGATGATTTTATGAAGATAGCTCGTTAGAGAGGCTATGACACGACTGATTGCAAGGAGAAGAGGGTGTTTGTTGTAGGAAAAATTATTCTGTACGAAAGCTGAACCCCGTCCTGATGCCTAAGTACCGAGTGTCAGTATTGCTCGGTACCGGGCTTGATATGATTGACGTGGCTCATTCTGATTGGTATTTAGATGTAGAATTATGTGGTGTCTCAGAACGTAAGCACAGGAAAATTGTGGAAATGGCCAGAACACTGCTCCACACCGCATCCCTACCCCTAACATTCTGGCCTGATGCAATGAGAACCTCAGTATACCTGATTAACAAATTGCCGAACACAGCCATTAACCAGATCTCTCCACATGAAATGCTATATGGTGTTAAGCCGGATTACAACCCGATCAGAGTATTTGGCTGCGCTTGTTTTCCTTTAACTCCACCTTCCCAACGCCACAAACTTCTACCAAAAGCCCAGCCATGCATCTTTCTTGGCTACTCAGATACATACAAAGGATATAAATGTCTACATATCGGCACCAACAAGGTCTCCTTCTCTCGCCACATCACGTTTGATGAATCTTATTTTCCTTTTGCAGATATCAAAGTTCAACATGCTGACTTGCCCGATCCAAATTCACATCTATTCCTGACTCCTGTCTCGGTTACCCAAAAAGTCATCATTCCCTCTCCAACAGCTACTACACTGCCTACACCTTCAACTCAAACACCAGCAACTAATGTTACCTATACAGACACAATCTCAACCCGTTAGCCATCCCGTCCAACAGCTCCACCTATCCCTCAGCACAAACACTCCATGATAACAAGAGGTAAATCGGGTAACTTGAAACCTATCCATCGCCTAAATCTTTTTCACTCCACTACAGATGAACCGGTTGCTCCATCCTCATATACCGAAGCAAGCAAGTCAGTCGAATGGCGACGTGCCATGACAGATGAGTTCTTTGCCCTACAGACCCAAGGCACATGGAACCTGGTTCATCCACCACCAAATGCATCTATTCTAGGCAGCAGATGGACATACTGGATCAAACTCAACTCAGACGGCTCCATAGCCAAACACAAAGCGAGATTAGTCGCGCAAGGAAATCACCAAGAATATGGATTGGACTACACTGAAACATTCAGCCCAGTGGCGAAACTCCCAACAATTCGTATTCTTCTCACCGTGGCGCCTCACAATGACTGGCCTGTACATCAACTGGACGTAGCCAATGCATTTCTTCACGGCTCGCTAGCAGAAATTGTGTACATGCGTCAACCTCAAGGGTTTGAGGATGCCTCATACCCGAATCATGTTTGCTTACTTCGAAAAGCTATTTACGGTCTAAAACAAGCACCCAGGCAATGGTATAACACGCTAACCTCTTTTCTCGTCGAGCTTGGTTTTCAGCATAGTACATCTGATCCGTCCCTACTCATCTCTCACAAAAGTAATATCATTTAGGATCCCTTCAATACTTGACACTAACAAGGCCCGACATATCATTCAGCGTTAACTTGTTATCTCAGCATATGCATTCACCTCAACATCAGCACTCCTACCTTCTCAAACGACTTCTTAGATACATACAAGGTACGCAAAACTATGGTATTCCCATTTTCAAATCTAACTTGCGGTTATCGGCCTACTCTGATGCAGATTGGGCTGGAGATCCTATCTCTCGGAAATCAATTTCTGGATACTGCTCGTATCTTGGCCGAGCGCTGATCTCATGGACGGTCAAGAAGCAGACAACAGTAGCACGCTCATCCACCGAGTCAGAATACCGATCCCTCGCCACCCTTGCCACTGACGTGATCTGGATTCGCAGAGTTCTAGCTGACTTCGGCATTGATCAAACTCAACCGACTGATATTTACTGCGATAATACGTCGGCCATTGCACTGGCTAATAATCCAGTATTCCACGCCCGAACAAAACACATTGAGATTGATCACAGGTTCGTTCACGATCACGTTCAGCAAGGAACAATTAGGATTCTTCCCATTAGCACGAAGGACCAACCGGCTGGCATACTAACCAAACCGCTGTCCACACCTCGCTTTCAAACACTGCGTCTCAAGCTGAATGTAACTCAAGAACCTTCAGTTTCAGGGGGGATATTAGAGAACACTAATGTAACTATTATATAAAACTATATAGCCTTTTATATTACCACATATTCGAGAAAGATATAATAAAGAATTATTGCTTTTACTATCTTCGCTGTCTCTCTGTCCAATGCTCTGGATTTCTTAAACTTGGCTCACAAGTTCCTGTACTTTCTACATGTTCGATGTCCGCATAGAATAATATTTCTTGTTGTTGACATCTCGGGACCAACGGCTTACTAGAGAAGGCATTGTGAAACCGATACATATGATCAAAAGTTCAAATTCAAACCAACTAGAGCCAAATTTATTCGTGATAGACTTCAATAAACAATCCATGTTCAAAAGAGGGCCATTTAGTGAAAAAATAAAACACTTTTTGATCATATTTCTCAATAAAACATAGTATTTTTAGCCAGTTATAGAAAGGGAAAAAAAGAGAAAAAATTAAGATAACATGAATAAAAATCATTCAAAATCTCTCGTGTGGAATAGATTTAATATCTTACGCAACAATCAATAGAAAAAATAAAAATAAAAATAAGTATTCATAAGGACTTTCCCAAATAGTTTGAAAAGCTGAGGATGATAATAACGTCCCTTAAGATCCTAAACTCACACCATATTTACAAAAGTAATTAAGACAAGAATTCATCACAGCATAACACAAGCATCTTCATTTCGACCAAAATTTTAGTCAAATAGTCCCATATTTTCATTCATGGATGTCAACCCATTCTGCAGAGAATAAAATGGTTACCAATCAAGATAAGCTTATACTTACAAGTATTGGATCCCTTCAATGGTTCAAGCCATCCAAACACTAGTTAGATTTCCTAATATTTCCATAGAATAGAGATTAGTAGGCAGGAAAGAAACTGCAACAACATAAATGAAATTGAAGTTCAGGAAGGTCCACAGGGAAAATGCAAAGCTTTCATATCAAAAAAATTTGTTATGAAATGAGCTCCATGAGTTAGATTCGGGCTTCGTTTGGGATGGCTTTTCTTACTACTTATTAAAGCAAATTTTTAGTACAAAAATTTTAATTTTGAACTAAAAAACTGCTTTAAGAAGAAGTAAGAAAGCGGTCCTAAACGAAATCTCAAATAATCAATGTAAATGCTTCATCAACAGACTAAAAATGCTTTCCATAAAAAAAAAATAGTCATCAAATTGGAGAAACTAATAAAAAAACAGAAAACCAAAATCCAAAAGTTAAAAAGACCAGCTCTGTTCAGGTTGTATAACTTGAGTTAAATCCAAAGAACATCAGCTGTGTAATAAAAGGAAAAACTTATTGGCTATTGCAAACATATTAAACATAATTGACTTTTTTATTTTCAAATTACAGCTGCTCATTTCCCAAATGTTCAGAAATTAAACAATAAATAGTAGTGGTAGAGTTCACAAAATATATAATATTTTAAAATATGATAATTCATTCAGAATGCCGAGTAACAACTTAAACAGGTTTCAGCTCCGCAAAGGTCCCAGAACATACAGCAAATTATCATGATAAAGGTGGATGGATCCCAATAGCACAGGATGATATATTCTTAAGGATCTAGTAAACACATATTCATGGCATTAGCCTAAACAATGCACCAAATCCCTTAGGAGAGTACTATCAAACAACAAAATTGTAAATAACAACTTTTAAAATTTCATGTTTGTTAAAGTCATGCACATCTATCAGACCAGCTTGAACTGCTGGGTATGGACTTCTAGAAGTACTCTTGCAAGTAGGTTATTGACAGAATGACAGGCCATGCATGAAGCATCTATGAGAGCGGAACTGGTTTTTTTTTAGGGTGGGCAAAACAAAATTGTTAAATGCATAATTTTATATGAAATAGAAAATAAATTTCATTTTTAGAATTTAGCAACTGCATTTATTGAAAGTGAGCAAAATAATTAAAATGTTTATTTTTTAAGAAAAAAAATTTCTGTATGGGCAATTTCCTATTTTTCTAAAAAAATAAATAATTTCAGGGTACGCAATCACCCACCCTGAGCTCTTTTTGGTTCTACTCATGCATCTATCACTTGTTTTCAAATATAGGCTTCAAGCAAGTATGAATCATCTCTCAAACAACCCTATAAATAGGCATAGATAAGCAAAATCGTTTAACAAAACTTACGCTCAACTGATAGAATAAAGAAATTCAGGCCGATAAGATAATTTAATGTAAATTTAAATTGCGCCGAAATTAAAAAAAAAAAAATTAAAGCAAAAATTAATGCATGTCAAAACAAAACCCTGATTCTTAACAATACGCATTTCTATAGAGAAATAGAGAATTTTGAACATCTCTTACTGGCTCACTTTATCATGTCACTGTTATTGATGATTCCATATGAAATATATAAATTTAAATTTCCAAAAAAAAAAAAATTACGGGCTTGATTTTTCTGAAGATAGAAAAGTTTGATTAAAAATGAGTCTAATGTAAGATAACATGAATAAAGTTCAATAATCTATGAGATTATGACAACAAAGAGTTCTGAAAATTTTACACAATGGAATACATAAGAAAATGATGATTCAAAGAACACGGGTAGAATGGGACTATCGAGATATGAACATAACTTGTTGTACTCTTTATTTTGTTTGGAAAGAAAGAAAATTGTAGAAAAATGGATAACAAATTCAGCATTCAGGATTCTATATGTAAACTTATCAGGTTTGCGATTCAAGCTAAAGTTTTTAATTGGACTTCTTTGCCCAAAATTCAGCATCTTATTGTCTAAATGTGATTGGTTGAGAGTTTTTTGGACTATGATGTTTGGGCACTTTCATATTTTTCATCTTTTGGATGGCTAGTTTGGCAACCAGGTTATGCTGGATGGTTAGGACTAGCAACCATTGATGTTTTGAGGTTTAAGAAACATATGAAGGTTTTCCCTGTTGTTGAGTCCAGGGTTTTTTGGGGACTTTTTATGTTTTTTTTTTCATTTGCCTCTGATTCTGTTGGTTGGTTGTTGTTTGCAAGAGGCTTGGGGTGTTCTGCTGTATGATTTTTTGAAGGCTTGGTGGCTTTCTGCTGTTTTGGAATGGCAGATTTTTGTTCCTGCTTCTTCGGTTTGGAAGATTGCAGGATCTGGAACTATTGGTTTGTTTGGGTTTTTTGGCTTCTAGGCTTAGCTGTAGTTTTTGGTCCTGGAGGATTGTTCTGGCTGTTTCGGCATCTGGTTAACCTTGTTGTTGGTTGTTTGCCTCCTTTGGTTGATGGAGTCTTCTTCATCTGCTGTTATTTTGTATTTTAGTTTTTGCAGGTTTCTTTTGAACTCTGCTTTTCTTCTTTCTTTGTTGTTTCTCCTTCTTTTAAGGAGCTTTTCCTTTCTTAGGTTTGTTCTTGTATGAATTTGTAAGTTTTTTCTTTTTGTTTTTTCTTACAATTCATTTGTAATTTCTTGTAACCTTTCATTTTTTTTGGAATGAAATTGGGCATGAATGCCCCTATTTTTCCCAAAAATTAAAATAAATAAATAAATAAATAAAGATATGAAAATAACTAAAAATGTTTACATGTATGTAAGATTTTTTTGGGCTATCACCATCAAGAATGCTGCTGATCTGATAAAAATAAGACAATTTAAATCCTTTACGTAATCAACTACCTAAAGAACTTCAAATTAATAATAAGATAAATATTTTTTCAACCATTCTTTTATGTATGTGATTTTTGATAGCAGGGATACCCTATACACCTAATTTGTTATCTATTATTTCATCATCTTTGCAGTCAATTTGGGATGATCAACACTGAAAAATCATTTAATATAATAATACCATAATTAATGAATTTGATATCTATTAATATCGGTTTAACAATACAACAAAATGGGCTCTATAGGTGAACTGATAAAGGTTAAGAAATTTTTAACGATAATGTGCAAGAAAGTGATCAGACGACTCAAAATATTCAGGCATAGACAGAGTCGAGCATGCCCATGATAGATTTAAGAGATGTCAAAGAATATTTAAGCCTACTCATTAATATTATCTCTTCTTAGATTATTTGTTGCTCATTGATGTCAATGAATCCGAATGTTTTAAAGAAACAACGCATGTTAAAGACTTTTTTCAAAAATTATTTTAAATTATTATTATTTTTTTAAATGCAAAACTTCGATAATAATTAAGCTAATGAATAATAAATGGGCATTGTAGAATAAGCAGATGTTTAAGATCAAAGAGATCACAATAACAATAAAATGTACAATGGGGATGTTTGATTGGACGTTTTCAATATAAATATATTTAGAAAATATAGGATAACCAAAATGCCTATTTTTAGAAATACACGAATTATTTTGTAAGGTAATAATCAAATGCATTGATATTTTTTAATATAATAGCTATGATAATGCCAAATACATTGAAATGCAGATGAGAAAAGATGAGGATGAAGCGAGCAAAAGAGGGTGGGAGACATGCAACGGTGGCTAGCAGCAATGGGCAATTCGGGAATAGCTGGATGTGAGAAGTAGTGAGTAGCAGTGGATTGCAGCAAAATAATAATAAGTGGTGGCGAGCAACAACATGGAATAGGATGTGAGAGAGCATTGTCAGCGCAAAAGTTAAAAATAATCTAAATAGAGGTTTTATGTTACTTCAAATCCCATAAATTTTACGATATAATTAATTTGCGTTAATTTAAACACTAAAAAAATTAAAATATAAAAAAATAGAATGCAATACACACAAATGTTGCCAACCCAAATTTTAGTTTAAATACAAATGGATAATTCAAAGTATACCCCACCCATAATATTAATGCACTTAATGAATTGGAGCCTAAAGAAGAGTTTGAGCTGTTTCTTAATTGCTCACACTTAAAAATCTTGATTGAAAGTTGAGGGAGGGAATATATTTTAATTAAAAATTAAAAAGAAAATATTTTTATTTTTCATTCATTGAGTTTTAATAGGGAAAAAATATTCATCCTTTTTTTTAATTGAAACAACAACAACAACATCTAGCCTTTATCCCACTACGTGGGATCGGCCACATGAATCCATTTTCTCGATTGTCTCATGTTAAGAGCCAAATTCTCATTTAAATTTAATTTTAAAAAATATCATTTCTAATATTTTTAGTCAAGTCTTTTTAGTACTACCTCTATCTTTCTTAACATAGGCAAAATGCAATACTTCTACTCTTCTAATTGGGTCATCAGAAGGCCAACGTTTTATACGTCCAAACCATCTAAGGCGACTCTTTCTAATCTTATATGCCACTAAACTAATCCAACTTTTTCACGAATATACTTTGTTAGAGTTTTTTTTGTGATCCAACTTAATTCCATTTTTGTATTTTATGTTAGCTTTATATAGGTGAACTTTCTTTAGGTTCTTTTGTAGATTTGGTGTTGTCATTTGTGTCTTTATATAAACATAAAGATTGTAATAACAAATTACCCTCACTCTCCAATCAATTAAGCAATAAGATTTCTTCTGTTTTGCTCTCTCTCTCTATCCCCCTCCCTCTCTCCCTCTGTAATCAAGGACACTACTTCCTCAAGATCCTAACAAACTGGTATCAGAGATAGGTGGAGAAAGTTTCTTGTCCAAGAAATCGAATCAAAGGAGCGGACTTGGTAGCTTGGGATCGGCGAATGCGCTAAGCGCGCAGGCCACGACGGACACAGGCAAAGTAGAATGCATGGGGCACAGTCACTTAGTCTTGATCGCGAGCAAGCAGGATCGAAGAGGAGCGACAGCACACCAGACGTGTGATTTCGAGTATTTGCCGTGAGGTAGTCTGTCTCTCATTCGTCTGTGGATCAGGAATATTTGGTCCGGTGAACGTACGTAGAGCTACATTTGGCCGGCACAAAGATCCCAGGCACAAAACGAGAAATACCGAGCAATACCAACAATAACGAGAAATACCATTACCTGAAGACAAAATACCGAGTATTCCCAAAAAATACCGAATTTTTTTAGAAACAACTCAATATTTTTTGGGAATACTCGGTATTGATCTTCACAGAGCGGTATTCGTCGTTATTATCAAACAATACCTAGAAATACCGACCAAATACCGAGCAAAAACCGAGTAACAATCCTCTGACCGAACATAGAACTACGTCCGATCAGATGACGTAATAAAAGTTCGTGGATCAGGATCGGGTTGGTAGGCGGAGGCAATGCCTAAACGCTTGAGCTCGGAGCAGAGGCAGGGCATCGGATCAACCCAGTATGCAGCATGCTCGACAAAGAGCAGGGCACGTGGGTGTGCTCCAGGTAGGCACCGCGCTGGGAGCGAGCAGAATCTAGTCGGGACCGGTAGGTAGACACACACACGAGAGCTCACGTGCTTATGTTCGTTAGTGAAGACTTGGGGTCGGAGCTCACGGGGTGGTCGCATGGTTCGTCTAGGTGGAGATTGTTGAGTCTAGTAATTAGGTTGTTAAGCCTAATTAAATTTCCCAAGGCTAACCAAGAGGGGGGGTGAATTGGCAATTTAAAAAATGTAACTTCAACTCTTGGAATTTTAGAAAACCTTTGGAATTATTGATGTAAGTTAAAATTAAAGTTTAAAATAAACTTTTCAACTAGAGTAAACAACTTGCAATGAAATTAAATGCGGAATAAAAAATAAGAAAGAACACACCAGATTTATAGTGGTTCGGTCAAACCTTGACCTACATCCACTCCCCAGAGGCACCCTCTGAGTATTGCACTAAAACCACAAAGTGACTCTCCTTTTGCTCCCACAGCAAGCCGGAGAAGCCTGTACAAAACTCTCTCTCTCTCTCTCTCTCTCTCTCTCTCTCTCTCTCTCTCTCTCTCTCTCGACGGGAGGCTGGCACTTGACAGAGGCAGTGGAGATCGGAGCTTCGACAGGGAGGAACCGAGAGCTTTGGTCGAGTGAGTGTGTGAGCGAAAGCTCCTCTTGGTCGGGTATTTAACGACGGGAGATGGAGTGGGATCGAGGCGAGCCCATGCGCGAATGGACATTTTCGGCGCCGTTGCAGACTGCGGCACTGTAGCAAACGACGGGATTTTGCAGGATTTGTGGGATGGGCAGCCGGCTTCACAGGTATGATGTGGATTTTCTCTCTTCTTCTTTTTTTTTTTGTCTTTGAGGTCAACAATGATGTTAGTCTAAATCTACTCTCACGTGACTTAATAGAATCAATCTTAGATGTTTTTAAATATACATTTTAATACGGTCTGAACTAGCTTGATCCAAGGCGAATTTGGCTCAATTTAAGTTCAATCCGAGTTTGATTAGCTCCTTAGTCGAATTGTTGACTTTGACTAGAATAAAACATGGACCCAAAATTTCCACTGATCTTCGAGTTAAATAATTTATTTGCGTCTATAATATAGCCCCGTTGGTTGAAGTGCTGAAAAACTTCCAAACAGATGGTTAACTTGAGGCCTGGCATTTTTTCAAGGACTACAAGGGAACCAAAAACTAGAATGTGGGAGATTGCGCACATGACATTCGCCAATTATCACATTTATTAGTGGCTCACTTTATCATGTCACTCTTATTGATGATTCCATCTGAATTATATAAGTTTAAATTTCATAAAAAAAAAAAAGATTATGGGCTTGATTTTTCTGAAGATGGAAAAGTTTGATTAAAAATGAATCTAATGTAAAGATAACATGAATAAAGTTCAATAATCTATGAGATTATGACAACAAAGAGTTTTGGAAATTTTACACAATGGAATACATAAGAAGATGATGATTCAAAGAACACTGGTAGAATGGGACTGTCAAGATAGAGAAATTATTTTGTGGTTATCGGACCGTTTGGAGGCAAATAAGAGCGCACCACGTCACCTGATACACAATGATACATAGCAAAAAATGACGTGGTGCGCTGTGATTGTCTCCGGCCGTCATCCGGTGACCGCACAAAATAATTTTTCATCAAGATATGAACATAACTAAAAAAGCGTACATGTAGGTTTATGTCAGATTTTTTTAGGCTATCACCATCAAGAATGCTGCTCATCTGATCAAAAGAGGACAATTTAAATCCTTTACGTAATCAACTACCTAAAGAACTTCAAATTAGTAATAACATAAACATTTTTACAACCATCCTTTTATGTATGTAAATTTTATTAGCAGGGATACGCTATACACCTAATTTGTTAACTATTATTTCATCATCTTTGGAGTCAATTTGGGATGATCAACATTGAAAAATCATTAAATAAAAGAATAACGTATTTAATGACTTTAATATCCATAAAGATCGGTTTCAAAATACAACAAAATGGGCTCTATAGTTGAACTGATAAAGGTTAATAAATTTTTAACGATAATGTGCAAGAAAGTGATCAGACGACTCAAAATATTCAGGCATAGACAGAGTTGAGCATGCCCTTTTGATAGATTTAAGAGATGTCAAAGAATATTTAAGCCTACTCATTAATATTATCCCTTCTTAGATTATTTGTTACTTATTGATGTCGGTGAATCCGAATGTTTTAAGGAAACAATGCATGTTAAAAACTTTTTTTTTAATTAATTTTTTTAAATGCAATCTTATACAAAAATGAAACTGATGTGATACCAGGAATTGAAGCTCATAAAATTTAATAAAAGTTGTTAAAATAATGAAAATTCAATCTTGATGCTTTTCTTAAGTGATGTTTCAAAAAGATCTTAAAATTTTAATCAAGTCTAGGCAAGTTATTACCACTAAATTAACAAGATCTATAAAATAACGACGGCAATAAGTAGTAAAGCCAATGAAAAACCAACTAGAATCCGGCGGTTAACAAAACGATTGTCTCACCTAGAGGCTACACTCATTTGTCTACTTCTAGGGTTGTCGGAAGAAGAAGAACCACACAAGAGATGAAACCACTCCGAGGGAGATGGAGCCAGCGATCCGTAGTGATGGAGAGGACGGCGTAGGATGTGGAGGTGGCGTGGAGTTCCGACCGTCAATGGTCCACTCGTAGTCCGGTCGTTGTTTATCGATGACTTGGATGAGGGTCGGTAGGATCCGATCCAAGTAAGCTCCAACAGTGTCGTCGTCGGAGTCAAATCTCGCGTCGAAGAAGGGCGATTGTAGAACGTTGAGATTACCGTGGGCATCGAACACAAGCCCCCATTCTAGCTCGGGATCTGCCATGCGACATGGAGGTGAAGATGGGTGGTCGCCACAAAAAGCTCTCCAATGGGGAAGATGAGGAGGTCGGCGTGTTGTAGAGAGGAGGGGGAGGCCGGTAGTAGAGCAAGGGTGAGAGGAGGGATTAGTTTTAGAGAACTGAAATTAATTTCAGTTTAAGGGAATTGGGAGAGAAAATTTGAGATTTGATTTTCCAATTAAGAGGCAATTAAGGCATTAAAGAAATTTTAATTGAATGGAGCCATAAGGGGAGCCGACGGTAGAGAGAGAGGGGAAGGAGGATTTGAAAACTGAAATTAGTTTCAGTTTTTGATGTAATTGGAGGGAAAGGATATTTCGGCTTAATTAGGATTTCAAATAAGGGGGAAGTTAATTACCTAATTAATGGGAATTCCACCTAGAGGGGGGGGGCGGATCCCCCGGGGGGGGGGGGGGGGGGGGTGCGGCGGCATTACTAGAGAGAGAGGGAGTTAGGGAGAGAGGGAGAAAGGTTTCCAAAAATAAAAGATGACTAGGAAAATCTTTTCTGATGAATCCAATTTCATTTGATGTGAAATTGAATTCAAAATTCTAAAACTTTCCTAAAATGGAACTTCTTAATTTGGAAAGAATTTGAACTTGGAGCTCAAATTTCAAAAGAGGTTACGAGAGAGAGTGGTGGTGGGAGGAGGGGAGGAGCTGGCGGCAAGGTGGCCGGTCGGTGGGACTAGGGTGGCCGACGGGTGGGGATCCCAAGGAGATGACAAACGTGGAGGGGGCCGACTTCTTCCAACTCTTTGGTATGGATTGTGGTATTTTGTGGATGAGGAGAAGAGCTATGGATGTAAATACTAAGAGAACTCACAAAGAGATCTCATGCAAAGAACTCACCAAGAGATCTTCTTGAACTCACAAAGAGAACATAATAGTAGAAAATTTTCATTCATCAATCATCCCTAAAATACAATGACCAAGCCTTTATATAGGCTTTCCAAAAATAAAGAAAACATAAAGACGACATTGCCCTTGGGCTACAACAAGCACTAATTCCCTCATAGGGGTACAAATGGAAAAACATGAAATATAAATGACATGAATAAAATAAAGCATCAATAATAAAGCTGCTGAATCATGGCCGTCGCTCGACGACCCCTCCGAAGGTAAGTATGTCGAAATCTCCTATGGATGTCCTCATCAGAAACTTTGATAATAATTAAGCTAATGAATAATAAATGGGCATTGTAGAATAAGTAGATGTTTAAGATCAAAGAGGTCACGTTGACAATAAAATGTACAATTGGGATGCTTGATTGGACGTTTTCAATATAAATATATTTGGAAAATACGGGATAACCAAAATGCCTATTTTGAGAAATACACGAGTTATTTTGTAAGGTAAAAATCAAATGCATTGATTTTTTTTTAATATAATTGCTATGATAATGCCAAATACATTGAAATGCAGATGGAAAGGATTAGGGTGAAGCGAGCAAAAGAGGGTGGGAGACATGCAATGGTGGCTAGCAGAAATGGGTAATTGGGGAATAACTGGAGGTGAGCGGTAGTGAGTAGCAGTGGATTGCAGCAAATAATAATAGTTGGTGGCGAGCAACAACATGGAATGGGATGTGAAAGGGCATGTCAGTGCAAAATATTAAAAAAAAATCTAATTTGGGTGATTACCAAATGCAGGAAAAATAGAGGTTTCATGTTACTTCAAATCCCATAAATTTTACGATGTAATTATTTTGCTTTAATTTAAACACTAAAAAAATTAAAATATAAAAAAATAGAATGCAATACACACAAATGTTGCCAACCCAAAATTTAGTTTAAATACAAATGGATAATTCAAAGTATACCCCACCGATAATATTAATACACTTAATGCATTGGAGCCTAAAGAAGAGTTTGAGCTGTTTCTTAATTGCTCACACTTAAAAATCTTGATTGAAAGTTGAGGGAAATATGGAATATATTTTAATAAAGTCGGGACCGATAGGTGGACAAACGTATGGGAGCTCGCGTGCCTGTGTTCGTTAGTGAAGGCGTGGGGTCGGAGTTCATGGGGTGGTCGCATGATTCGTCAAGGCGAAGATCACGGTTGTGGCTCAAGGCTTAGAAGCCTCGCATATTTGTAGGTATGAGGGCCAAGGCCGCAAGTAAGAACTTCGCATACGGATGTGGGAGACGCCCGTTCTTTGCGCAAGGCACAGACTGCACATGATTTGGTCAGAAGGAAGCGATGGGCCGAGGGGAACAAAGCCCGCAGATGGAAGGCGGGATGGAGTACGACGTTCGAGAAAATCGCAAGCTGGAGCACGACAGTCATGTTGGCTCATGCTATGTGAAATTAAGCCACGTAGGTGAAATCGCGGATCTTGTGGGATGGTGTTGTTGGGGTGCAAATCAAGTTATATTTTCTAAATCATGTTAGCAAAAAGATTTGAGATCGACAAATTCACTTGAGAAAATGATTTCAGCATGTGGCAGATTAAAATAAAGGCAATGTTAGTCCATCAGGGGATGTTAGAGGCGATACCCACATATGGATTTGCGGCATTGATGGATCGGGTGAAGGCAAGGGAAATGCAATTGAAGGTTCACAGCACAATCTTACTTTCTCTTGGTGACGAGGTGTTGTGAGAGGTTGCCGAGGAAGAAACAACCATCGAAGGATGGGAGAAACTAGAATCAATGTTCTTGAAAAGATCACTTGCAAATCGCCTGATCTTGAAGAAGCAACTTTATACCCTTCAAATAGAATAATGAAAGAATCTTTGAAAGCACATGGATGACTTCAAGAAGATAATTCTTGATCTCAAGAATATTGACGAGCAGATCGATGAGCTTCCAAAAGCTTTTGAACACATCGTTGATACAATGTTGTATGGGAAGCAAATTTTCACGATGATTGAGGTAAAGTCAATATTGATGTCAAAGGAGATTTAGAGGAATTTGGAGATTGAGGAGAAGAATGGTGACATGTTGCTGGTTAGGGGAAAATCTGAAGTTAGAAAAGAGAAAATTAGCAAGAAGTGCTATTTTTGCCACAAAGAGGGACATTTCAAGAGAAACTGTTCGAATAGAGATAAATGACAAAGAGTTGAACTCAAAGAAGACACTAACTTGGCAGTAGCAACATATTCAAGTGATGAATGGATTGATTCAGAGGTTTTGTAAGGGTCAATTGGAAGAAAGCTGAATCAAGGTGGAGATTGTTAGAGTTTTTGGTGATCCAACTTAATTATGCTTATTTATTTTCTATTAGCTTTATATAGTTGTGCTTTCTTTAATTTTTTTTGTAGCTTTGGTGTTGCCATTTGTGTCTTTATATAGACATAAAGGATATAATAACAAATCACCCTCACTCTTCAATCATTAAGCAATAAGCAATAGACATAAAGGATATAATAACAAATCACCCTCTCTCTCTCTCTCTCTCTCTCTCTCTCTCTCTCTCTCTCTCAAGGACATTACTTCCTCAAGATCCTAATTAACTCGTTTTACATTATGTTTCTAGTCCATTTCGAAGGGCAACAACAATGCTACCCATGTTGAAGGTTTGCATTTGAACTATTTAAATCACATCACAACAATTGAGCCCGTCAAATTCATCAAATCATAAAACTTTAAGCAAAATAATGCTTCTTTACAAAAAAAAAATGTTCTAATGCCTTCAAATTTTAAAAATAGAAACTCATTGAAACTGCCGAGTAAGCATCAATCCAAATGAGCAAGTGAGGACACGCAGAAGAAAAGAAGACTATGAATAGAAAGAGAAATGTTACTCACCCTGGGCATATTGAGCAAACTCAACCCTTCATCTTTTCAGCTTGCAGATACTTGTAAACACCATAAACAACTGTGCCACCCACAAAGACAGCAACCGTTGGAGTAAATGAAGGATACAGATACTTAGTAAAAAATTTATCCCATTGCTCCGGTAAGAAGCCTGCATTAGCCAAAAGAATTAGAGTATCCAGAAATTTCAAAATAACTAAAGGGGGAAAATCACAGAATCCATGAGCTTGGTGTTACAGTTAAAGGAACTTTTGGTTCACATCTCTTGTTAGCAATTTTTTAATTCATTAACATTTTTTAATAATAACTTTTTTGAATTATGCATAAGTTTTAGTTTTATAATACTTACATATCGGATAATTATACGGAATATGTTATGATAAAATTAGAACATTGATTAGCATATTGAAATTTTTTTGCTGAAAAGAAGACCGAAAACTTTGAGCCAATGGATGTAGAATAGATCAGTAATTACATGGATACCAACTCATTCGATTTGCTAAGCATGATATCAAGTCAAATTTCCATGAGCTGACCTAAATTCGAAACCAAAGATTTAGATTCCACCTTAAACAAATTTGATTCTGGCCAACAATGTTCATTATCGAATCAACTTTTGAATTTATTCAAGTAAAATTTACAACAACATTTCTTAGAAGGAGCGCCTCATACCATCCTTTATTAATGGGAGCTCCAATTTCAACAAAATTATAAAAAAAAAAAAAAAAGATAATAGTCTCCTTAATGTGACTTGTTTTATTAGATTAAAATAAAAATTTGACTCTTAATTGGGCACAATGAAAAAAAAGAATTCATGTAGCCATTCCCACCGAGTGGCATAAAAGTTTTTTTTTTTTTTTTTTTTTTTCTCTCCTTAGCGTCGTCTCCTTAGTGGGCAAAATTAAAAAAAAAATTATTTTTTTTTTAATTTGGATAACTCACTAGGAGTCTAGGACAGCTGCTCAATTCATGTATATAGCTATTGCCTATTGGGATGAAATTTTTTATATTAAATTATGGGCAACTGTCCCAAAACCTGGGTGAGTTGCTCCTTTTTAAAATCAAGTAATTGTTAGCTACGCCGCTACCCTCCTTCCTTGTGTTGTGCCCTCCATTCCTATTTGTTTTTTTTTTCCCCTTAATTTTCTGTATTTTTTATGTTTAGAATATTTTTTATTTTATTTTTCTAAGTGAAATTAAGGTAATCTAATGTCACCATTGCCCATTCTGACCAATTTGTCATTTTCACAAAAATACTTTTAAATTGATTTTGATGATGAGCATCAAACTAAATGGCCTGTCATATTGATCGTATCAAATACTGTTAAAGCCTTAAAGGTATCCAATGTAGTCATTCCAAATTTCTTTCACCACTTCAAAAGGTTTCAATGTTATTGATATATCATTAAAAATTTATCTTGATCAGACACGAATCTCGAGGCAAAAATCAAGTTGGAAGCTTCAAAAATTAAATCCGGGACCATCTGAACTCTGATTTCAGCAAACTTATAGTCGAATTGAACGTCTCGAAAACATGAACCCAACGACACCAAATTCAACTCAATCCGAGCCCAAATGAGTCCAAATCAAAAACCCGAAGCACATTTGGAATGTTCAATCCATAATTTGGATTACCAAGCTGTTTACAAATGTAGCGTGCTTATAGTCGAATCGAGCAGATCGACGAGACAAATCCAACGAGCCCAAGATCGTCGAATTCTGATATCATTAGAGCCTTTAAATGTCTAATAAACAGTCCACGATCAAGGAATTCAACATAAGTCGTCCATTCAAACCACTCAAAATTTACCCCTGATCTTCCTCTTATTTACTGACCATATCACTCTCAGAAAACTATAAATAGACCCCTCATTCTCTTAAAAGGGGACCCTAAGTGAGAAGAGAAAAAAGAGAAGGAAGAAATTTCCTCCTCGACCATTGTCGGACTTTCACCTGCAATCGACCGACGCCGGAATTAAGCAAGGAAGCAAGAAGAAAAGGAAGAAGAGAAGGAAAAAGAGAAGAAAGAGACAACTCGACCACCTCCGGAGTTCCGCCCAAACTCCAAGTGACGCCGGAGTTCCGCCCGACCGCCAAGTGACGCCGGAGTTCCGCCCGACCTCCAAGTGACGCTGGAGTTCCGCCCGACCTCCAAGTGATGTCGGAGCTCTGTCCGACAACCGACTGACGCCAGTTTTCTGCCTGATCGTCAACTTACGCCGAAATTTCGATATATGTTTGTAATTGAATTCCAACCCGAGAGCTAATTATTGTAATCTGATCATCCTAAAATTCAAGGACGAGTCAGCCTCTTGCAACCTACGCAAACACTAGTGGAATTCTTCCGACTGGGCGTGGCCCCGTGGTTTTTCCCTTTCCAGGGTTTTCCACGTAAAGATCCTGGTGTTCTTTCATCTTCTGTTTGTGTGCTGGAAGAGAGAGACAATCAAGGAATTGAAAGAAGAGAGAAACTAAAGCTCTCTTGCCACCAGACTCCTCGACCACCATCGGACTACTAACCATTGTCCGACTGACGTCGGATTTCTGCCTCCCAAGCCACCGATTGACATCGAACTTCCGCCCATCCTTTGACTGATGTCGGATTTCTGCCCGGCCACCGACTGTCACCAGACTTACTCCTGACTACTGATTATCATCGGACTTTCCCACGACAAGTAATGCTAGACAACGATCTTTCTGACCATTGTCATCCGCTGACTACGGTCATTCCGACCTTCGTCTCTAGACAATAGTCTTTACAACCATTATCTCCCGTCGATTTCGATCCTTCTGACCTTCGTTGCCAGACTACAGTTCTTCTGACCTCCGTCACCAGACCATTGTCGTCCACCGACTACGATCCTGCCGACCCCTGTCGTTAGACAACAATCTTTCTTACCACTGTCATCCACCGACTACGGTCCTTTCGACCTTCGTTGTCATACAATGATCTTTCTAAACACTGTCATCCGCCAAGTACGGTCCTTCCAACCTCCATCGCCAGACTACGATCCTTCCATTCAATATCGCCCGCCTACTACGATCTTTCTGACCTCCATCACCATACAACAGTCTTTCTGATCAATGTCGTCCGCCGACTACGATCCTTCCGACCTCCATCGCTAGATTGTGGTCCTTCTAACCTCCGTCGCCAAACAATAGTCTTTCTGACTACTGTCGCCCGCCCGACTACAGTCTTTCCGATCTTTGTCACTAGACAACGATCTTTCTAACCACTGTCATCTACCGGCTACGGTCCTTTCGACCTCCATCGCCAGACTATGATTCTTCTAACATCTGTCGCCAGACAATAGTCTTTCTAACCACTGTTGCCGCGAACTACAGCCCTTCCCACCTCCGTCGTCAGACTATGATCCTTCTAACCTTCATCGCCAGACAACAGACTTTCCGACCGTCGTCACCCGCCGACTATGTTCTTTTCAACCATCGTCACTCGACTACGAACTTTTTGACCTCCGTCGCCCGCCGACTATGGTCCTGCTGATCAAACAAACATGTCAATACTGATTCTTTTAATTCCCACCATGTACTGCACTCTATATAATGTATATTTGATACATCAAGCCCAGACCTTCCCACCATGGAAGGGCCTCATTTGTAATCGACTGCAAACACTAGTGGAATCATTTCAACTGGGAGTGGCCCTGTAGTTTTTTCTCCCTTTTTAGGGGTTTCCACGTAAAACTCTGGTGTCTCTTATGAACATTTCACTCTCTCTTTTATATGATTGTATGACAGATCTTCGTACAAAGCTAAGATGTTAAAATTTATATTTCACCATCACTGCAAATATTCCATGATGCAACAATACTAATCTAAAGATAACAAATAATTTTTAAGGGCATCTTCATACAAATTACGTTAAAATATTTTGACACAATTTTTTCCATCTTATATCCAGCCCTTAACGATGGATTCATTTCTGCTTAAGATAGCTAAAAATAAATAGTTGTACCCTGGTAGAAGAATGAACGCTTTGCCAAAATGAAAATGACAAACCTGAAGCCGCGAGCGCAATGCCTTCGATTAGGATGAGGCCGCCAAGGCCTAACCAAGCAACAAGGAAGGCGCCCTCATTGGCACCCTGCTGCTCTTGCGAGGAACGGATTTCATCGCCTGTAGGGGAAAATATAGAAGACTTCTCTATTGGAATCCGCCTAATCACTGCGCTCCTACCCTTTCTCTTTCCCTTCTTCTTCTCATCAACAGCAGCGCCAAACCCCGCTCCGCTGCTATTGGGCTTCTTTGACGGAGGAGGAGAAGGCGGTGCAGAGGCGGAATAGAGATCCGTGGAGTTAGGACTGTCTAATCCTTCCGATGGCTCCGCCTTTGGGAGGAAGGAAGTGCCTCTGCCGGAGAAAGAGGAGGTTAAGAGGGGGAGGAAAAGGAAGGATGGATATGAAGTAGAGATGGCGATATGTCTCTTCAAAGTACGGGGAAGAGAAGAGAATAGTCTCTGAGGATGGATGCCAAGCAGAGTAGCTGCGCTCTCCATGACTAGGCTTGAAGCCACTTTTCTGCTGTTAGCTCTTGGGGTTTGAAGGAGATGAGATCTATAAGACAATTCAGCTGTATGCTCAGTGGAGCGTACAGCCGATTCCACCCACCACGATTGCAATACCACTGGCTTAAAATATCATAATTCCATTTCTTTGTAGTTTTAAACACGATGTTACTCTTCAGGTTTCATGAGCCTGTCAATATAATTAACTTTTGTTTTATTTTAACAACAGTTTTAAGCATAGCAATGTCTTAACCATGAGAAATTATTGTGTGCGGAATCCGAATGCATTCAAATTTTAATCACAGCTTGCCACATCAACGGATGCACTCCGGGGCCCAATGCATTTAGTGACATGATGCATGATGATTGCATTCGAATTCCACACACAATAATTTCACCTTAACCATACCGTGCATAAGCTTGAACATTCGACTTATCACTTATCCACTCCATTTTTTCGTTTTTTTTTAATAAAATGAGATATACTTTTTTTCTAGTTTTGAAAAATCTCTTTAGCTTTAATTTCTCCATTGTTGATTGCAAGATTATGAAAAAATGAAAAACTACTAAATTATTTCCCTGTTCAGTGACTGGTTAAATAATCTGGAAGCAACTATCAAATAATTTACCTGCAAAGATTATTAGGAGTGTCAGTATTTGACACGACCTAAAAATCTAATCCGAAAAATTCGATTTCAAGCCAACCCATTTACAAACGGGTCGGGTTCACATTCCATTTGCCTTTCGGGTTCAATTTTTTGACCCGTCTAAAAAATCTAGTCGGGCCTGAGTCAACTTGACAACCCGAAAATGACTCCACTACCCGCGACCCAAAATCAATATGAGTCAACCTGCGCTCAACTCGCTTCCGCTTCACCTGCTGCGCAAGTGCAAGCACAAGTGTGACCAAATGCACCTGCACAACTACTTGTACGCAGCACTTCCACCTTCCACTCCGCCCGAAAGCCCCGCACCAAACCGTGTCCAACACCCGCTTTGGCTTCGGCCACACCGGACCGTGCACCTCATATGCACAACTAGCTCGCCCATCAGAATAGCTCGAGGTAGTCCGATAAATTGGGTTGTGTCATGTCAACTCGGTAACCCAGCAAGTCGGATCCGGGCTGGAATTTCTGACCCATCTGTAAAAATGAATCCGATTCGAGTCGGATCAAACAGTAGCAAGTTAATATCATGTTTGACCCAAACCCGACCTGGAACCCCTTTTTTTTTTTACAAACCCCCTTGGCATCGTCATCACTTCATGCAAGAGAAAGGCATAGGTTCCTCAAATTAAAATCAAAACATAACATATCCCCTTTTTTTCAATGCGAAAACCAACTTTTTACTGGAACGAAGAAAAAAAAAGAGTGGCATGGAGCCCATCAAATAGCCATAACAACTGTACCAAACCCAACTAGTCGCATATATAGCACACATCGATCGGAACATATCTCAGAAAATTGATTTCACAAAGGGAAATAAATCAAAATAAAATCCCATTAGCAACAACTTAGAATCACTTTGCCAGTTCAGAAGCCAACCGTCCAACATAGAAGCAAAATCAGATCACTAAAGAGTTCCCGTGGAAAAAACAAATCTATTTGAAGAGATCGGGATTCAGCCAGTCCCTAAAAAGGCATAATTGAAAATAAAATCGTCAACGAGCTTATAAAAGATTTTAAACGTATAAACAGTATAGGAAACTGCTTACTTGCTGATGTCGTCGAGATGATCATCGAAGTCCACAACTTCATTCCACTTCTCAGTCGACATAAAATCCAATAATACTACATTGGCTGAAGGCTCTTTTGTAGTCAGCTGAGGGCTCCCTACGGATCCAGTAGACCGCCAGCTTCTAGAGGAATCCCTTGTAAATAACTGCAGGAAGAATTGAAGATAAAAGCCAGTTACAGACTCCAATAGATTTTCACGAAATGGAAAAGCAGTACAGTAGAACAGATATCCTAAGATGGATCTCGGAATTTGTTGTTAAGGTCATGAAATTCCTATATTAAATTTACACTTCCGCAATCTAACTCAAAAAATAAAAGTAAAAAAAGATATCAATCATTATAAGTTTCTAAATAAGGTAATATTAGCGGCTGATTGCTGATAAGTGGCTCTAGCAGGAAAAAATATTAGGTGTGGCGTCCGAACGATGACGTGGCGCATCCGGATTGGCCTCATGACGCGTTCGGACGCCTCATGACTGTCATGCTTGACAATCCTATCTCAAAAACAATGAGAACCATCAAAACCCATTGTTAAAAGACTTGTTACCACAAATTCTTTCAAAAAGAAGAACAAAATCCTTCTACCAAAGACTATTCGTTGCAACTACTATAATAAAAAATGCTACATCAAAGAAAAATGTTGGAAACTTCACTGAATGCCTCAAAGTATGATGAAAGTAAAGAAGGAAGCTCAAAAGGACAGATTTGCCTTGTGCAATCAAAATGGCTCAACTCAAAAGAAATTGCCTCATGCCTAATCAATCAAATATTTTCAAGTGTAATATGACTCAAAAGTTCACTAAACTACCTTGTCAAATTATTTTTTACAAACAACTTCTTAAAAACTCCTCCAAAAATATTTATGTGCGCTTATGTCCACATCCAAAAATATTGGAATATGTTTGATTCTAGAGCACTAAAATGCATTTTTGTAGGGTATTCTTCTACTCAAAAAATGGTATAAGTGTTTATTATCTAAACATAAAAAATTTCTTCACTTAAAAAAAAAAAAAAAGACACCTTTGATGAAAAGAAAAAATATTTTTTCAAACGTATCTTTAAGATGAGAACAATCAACTAGAAAATAAGTTTGATGAAACTAATCTCTTCCATCTTGACATCCAAACTATGCAAACTCCAAACACTGTACCCCCCTAAAGTTTTTACGAGGAATAAACTCAACTAAAATCTCTAGCAGACTCAAGGCTTAGAACTTACATCAAGTAATAATGATCAACTCATCTAACTCATTCTCCTTTGTATACCATTTGCCAATAAATATGCTTTCAATTTTTTTGTCCAACACATAAAACCTTACAAAAATCACCTCCTACTCCACTGAAATACCAGGAATTATGTTTGAGGCACAAGAAAATAAGAATTCGAGGAATGCCATGAGAGCTAAGGAATGCTATGGACCAAAAAAAAAAATCACACTTTGGGATATTGTTGAGCTACCAAAAAAAAATCTAGAATACAAATAGATCTTTTTATTAAAATATAGAGTAGATGGAAGCCCGAACTGCTACAAAGTAAGATTAGTTACCAAAGGATAAATTCAATATTATGGAGTTGACTATAAAAAAAAAATATTTTCTACTGTTTCAATACACCTAATGTTTTTTAAGAATTCAAAGGCAGAAATGTAAGACTTTTTAGAATAGTAGATTTATGTTTCGTTTGGGATGATTTTCTTCCTGCTTCTTAAAGTCTCTTTCCAGTAAAAAAAATTAATTTTTTACTAGAAAGCCGCTTTAAGAAGCATGAAAAAAGTCATCCCAAACAAAGCCTTATACTACAAACTTGAAATGATAGAGTTATACTATCGAATTTGAGAAGCCCTGAAAGACAGAATGGCCTATTGGGGACAAAGACCAGTGGGGCCATTGAAAATGCCTAGGAAGGAAAGCAGAAGCTTACTCTTCCAAATAAGAAACACCTCTTGCATATCCATGTCCAAGAAAGGAAGGAAGCCTTGATTATTTGCGAGCACCAACTAGCGCATCTGACAAGTCCTAAAGAAGGCAAACAATTGATGTGCATATTTATTTTTTTTTAGTTATTTTCATTTATTCTCGATATAATTTTATGTATAAATACCAATGTAGTTTTATGTATAGATATACATTGAATGAATAAATAACTAAAGTTTTCCTAGCCAGCTCTTGTTTTAAACACTGTACTTTATGATTTTAATGATCCTTTATGTTAATGAAAATTTGAATAGGTAACAACAAGAACCAGATGAAATATGAAACAAATGTCACTAGTGAACTTATAGAAAGATATTCACATACAAAGAAAAAAAAAGATGGTTTAATCATCTAACATGACTTTCTTGTTTTCTACTTATTGAGCTCAAGCATACAATAGGCTCAAATGAACCCTAGGACCTTTAGTAAAGTTAAAATGAAATCAACATTTCATTTGATTTCATTTTAACGCACCAATCCCATCAAGCATAAAAGATCAAATAAAGTAATAATAGGCAAAGTAATCTTGCAATCACCAGGCTGTTTGCAAACTTAGGGTGTCAAAAGAGTCAAAATTTTCTAATTTTTTGCTAACAAGGGTATGGGTTTGACCCAAAAAGACCTACTCGATTGAAGACGACCTAAAGAAGCCCAACCCAATGTGAGAAGCAGTCAAGACAAGTTGACGAATATGGTTACTTTCAACAAAATACTAAGGGTTTGTTTCATAATAAATTTGGACCATAATCCTAGAAGTCATTCGCATTGAATTTAAGTTGCAATGATATATGCTTATTATTGAAATCCACATATGAACTTAATTGGTGTTTTTCTGGGTTGCATTAGTTTTTAATATTTTATTATTATTTTAAGCAAAAGTAAAATTACAAATCATTATTATATTAAGTTAATATTCTGCCATTGTTATAAAAAGGCAATTAGAAAATTAAAAAATTGACTTTCTAGCCCTCAACATTGGAACTCACTTCTCACCTTTCTGGAGATGAGATCTAAGAATATGAACTTTGATATACTTAATTTCAATCAAACAAACCATTGGAACTTCTGTTCAAGAAGTGAGATTCAATCACTTTAAAAAATTTACAGTTCTACCAAATTTGCATGGGCCAGCCCAATAAGATTGGCATTATAATCAAAATGATGTAGATACCCTTCATTAAATGGGTTAAGATTGGCTTGTTAGGTTATCCTGAAGTCAACCCAAACCCAAATTCTAAACATGTTAGCCTGAACTCAAAATTCCTGGGTCAATTTGAGTCGATTTTCTTTTGGGTCAAATTTTGATGCGCTTATTTAAAAGGGTGTTAATAACGCTACTTTTGCATTCAAAAATTGTCCTTAAGCACAGTCTAAATAGTAAATTGATAAAATCCAGTTTGTATTTAAACCGCACCGCCAAATAAACTAAGCTATAAATATACAATTACAACATGCTTAAACTGATGTGTGATAGCCTGCAAATATCATATCACTTTCCCGCACGAGTGCACAAACTAATGGAATTAACAATAGATGACCGTAGAAACACCCTTTGGACACTTTATAACGACCAAAAGTCTAGGTGGAGCAGCACAGTTTAAAATGTATTCACAAATTATAGTTAACTATCAATTTTTAGTGCACAATGAAAGAGAAAAAAATATATGCAATTTAGTAGATAGGGAAATCAAAATAAGACATTATGCTTGTGCTTCCTTCATTAAGAGCAGTCGATGTGTCATCTATCCATTTTCTTTTTTTTTTTCTTCAAAATTTCAGCTTCACATCATTGTTTTTTTTTTAAATAAATCCTTATTTTTCATTTATTCCTACAAAATATTGTTTGAGATGTTAAACATATTCTACGCAAAATCATTTCAAATAACTTTGATCCCTATTACCTTAGGTAATTGAATAACTTACCATTCTATTTCATATTTCTCCCATATTAATTGGACTACTTACCCATCTAATGGGTGTATTTTCCATCATGCGTTATACATATTCAAACAACCTAAATCGACTTTCATTATTTAATTTCCCTACATTCAATAGATATTACTACAATCATTAATTCAATAATAATAACTCATTTTTTTCATACATTTGTACATCACTAATTGCCTTCACAGGTACCCTTACCAATAATAGATATTACTACGATCATTAATTTAGTATAATAACACCTAATTTTTTCATACATTTGTACATCCCTTATTGCCTTCACAAGTATCCTGACAAGGATATCCCTTCTCAGGAGCAAATGGCTTAGAGAACTCATCCACGGTCCCCAAAATAATTCGCCCAAGGAGAGGGCACCACTCGCCCGCATCCACAAAAAGATATTGCCCTATGTTGGGTGACCAAAAGGCACATCACCAAAAAAGTAAACCATCACTCATCTCAGTCAAGCTCCAACCCTTTGAAGCCCACTGAACTCGCGCACGAGATGGCGTCTCCCTCAGTGAGTCCTCGTTCACTCGGTTACTCCTGACAACAAGCTCAAGAACTCCCTACCCCCACTTATACTTCAGCTCAATTCCATTGGCAGAGCGACACCGAGCGTCCAGTGTCACTCGCTAACACCACTAAAAAATTGTCTACATGTCCATCCCCTCTCAAGAGTCTCCCTACACCTACTCGCTCCCTCTTGAGCTCACCCGATAAGAAATAACTCATAGGATCATTGACTTCACCCTCTTGGGTCCAATCAGGAGGTGCTACCGGTCATGGGTTAGCATGTAGCATTATACGGAAATCTATATGTCGCCTATATTTTTCGTCTTTTTTGTGGCCTTTCCTATACCCATTAAAACCCTATAAATATGAGGCGATGAGGAACAAAAAATGAGGACCTTTTTTAAGGGGGTGACTCCGACTTTTTAGGATATCTTTTTGACCTCTTTTGGCTTATCTTTGTTTTCTTGATTGAGTTAGTGAATATTTTGCTAACCCATCCTTTTATATTATCTGCCCTCTCATTCTTCACTCTTCTCCACCCATCATCATCACCAACAGGTTCCTAAGCTTACCAAGTAAATCTACTAGTAAAATCTGGCATCATCCACTGAATAAATTTGGATCCAACATCTATCTTAATATTCTTATTTCTAAGACACTAAATATAGCTATCAACATTGTTTTTTACTGCCAAACACTTTGATCCATATAACATCCTAGGCCTAATTGTAAATTTGTAAATTTAATGATGTCATTATGATACCATTTTAACAAATAAAACTCACAATACCCATCACTATTTTAATCACTCAACCTCAAATCTATAAGTTATAACCATAGCTATATCGCCATTCTTCTGCATGATAGATTCAAGGTACTTAAAACCTATCATACCTACATATCATTTTATCTTCTGATAGTATTGGACAATAATTATTGATCTAACACAACTAAAATTATATATTATATGCTCAATTTTAATATACTAATTATAATCTCATATCTTACAAACTTTTTCTCAATTATTCTGACTTTTAACTTATTTTAACAAATGTCTCATAATAGAACTATGTCATCAATTAAAAGCATATATTGAAGTATCTCCCTTTATATCCTTTGTAAACACCTCTATAACTAATAAAAAAAGACACGAACTTAATATTGATCTTTGATACAATACTATTATAATTGAAAACTATTTAGCCAATCCACAATACTAATAACATTCAATATACTAATCTTTGATACGATACTACTATAATTCAAAACTATTTAGCCAATCCACAATACTAATAACATTCAATATTCTATCATGTATTTCTTTAATAACTTTAACATACCTTTCACAGACATCTATCTTTCTTAATGCATATCAAATTAATTATCGTTGCACTCATCATACACTTTCTCAAAATCAATATAAATCATATGAAGATTGCATCATTGCTCTATGCAATTTTTCATTATTTGTTTTAACACAAAAAATGCTTCTATGATAGATATTCCTATCAAGAAACTAAATCATATCTAAATAATTGATGTAACTCCTCTAGGTTTAAGTTCCATTACTCTCTTCTATAGCTTCATTATAAGACTCATAAGCTTGGTTTTTTTATATTAGCATAAACTTGAGGATTTTATTTATTCTTAAATATTATCAAAATTTTCTTCAATCATTTGATCCTTTTTAGTCTTCAAAATTTCATTAAGAATGTGTTAAACAAACAATTGCAATACCCCCTATAATTCTCCAAATTTCAATATATATCTCATAAAGATCTATAACTTTATTTTAATGATTATTTTTTTGAGCTAACTTCACTTCTTTTTTTAGATAAATTTATAGCATACCTCCTTATTTTTTATTGTGCTCTTCCAAAACTATTTCAAAAATAAATTTAGTTACCCTACACTAATTATTCAGGCGTCAAACTACAACACCAAAGTAAATTCTTACAAAGCTTTGATCAACAACAAGCCATTAGCCCGCTACGTGGGGTCGGCTACATGAATCTTTTTTATCCACTGTGTCCTATTAATAGCCAAATTCTTATTTAAATCAAATAAAAAAGGTCATCTCTAATGCTTTCTAACTTAGGTCTATCTCTATCTCTCTTAACGTAGGTTGGATCTAATACATCAAGCCTCCTAATAGGGTCCTCGGAAGGCGGATATTTTACGTGACCAAACCATCTAAGATGACTCTCTCTAACCTTATCTACTATTGTAGCTACTCAAACATTTTCATGCATATACTCATTTCGCATTGTCTCTAAGTGTAAAACCACTAATCCACCTAAGCATCCTCATCTCCACAACACTTAATTTTATGTTTTTCAATTAATGGCCAACATTCTATGCCATAAAGCATTGCAAGTCTAAACACCATCTTATAAAATTTTCCCTTAAGTTTGACAGGTATTTGTCTATCACACCATAGGCCTAAAGCATTTCTCCACCTCAACCATCCAACATGAATTCTACTAGTAATATCCCCATTTATTTCAACATCGCTTTGAACCATAGACCTGAAATATCTAAAATGTGCATTCGTTTTAATTACTTGATCACCCAATGTCACAATCCCACCACTAGATCTATTACTACTAAATTAAACTCCATGTATTTGGTTTTAGACCTAGTCAAATGAAAAACTGTAGACTCTAAAGTTTGGCCACCATAATTCAAGTTTTTCATCAACTCCCTCTCTAATATTATCAACAAGAAGAATATCATCAGTAAAAAGCATACACTAAGATACATCCTCTTGTAAATGTTTAGCAAGAACATCCATAACTAGATCAAAAAAAATATTGACTTAAAACTGATCTTTGATGTAATCCAACTGCAATAGGAAAATACATGGTCAAACCACCTTGTGTTTGAGCACAAGTAACAGCTCATGTACACATATCCTTAATAACTTGAATATAAGCATTATTAACTCCTTTTATAGAACTCTCTAGAGCACTTCTCTTAGAATTGTAACAGAAGCATTCTCTAAATCAATAAATATCATACGAAGATCCTCCTTATTCTCTCTATAACTTTAAATAAAAAAAAATGTATAGCATACATAGTGGACCTATCTAACATAAATCCAAAGTGATTATAAGAAACATTAGTATCACATTGTTAGTTGTAACTTATGTTCAATTACTCTCTCTCATAATTTTAATGTATGGCACATTAACTCAATACCTCTATAATTCACACTCTTGTGCATCACCATTATTCTTAAATACGAACCAACACACTCCCTCTCCACTCATCTTACATGTTTTTAGTCTTCAAAATAATAACAAAAAGTTTAGCAAGCCAAAAAGTTCCTTGATCTCCTAAGCATTTCCACACATCTATTATCATCAGGTCCTATTGTTTCTCGCACTTTATTTTTTTAAAGTCTCATCAATTTCAATTTTACCAATATGACGATAAACACATAATTTTTAATTTCATTTAGGGTGGTAATTTCACTAAAATTAATCATATTTTCACAACCTTCATTGAGAAATTTATCGAAATATCTCATCAACTTATGTTGAATATTCTCTTATAAGAAAATCACTTTTAAATCTTCCTTAGTAATACACTTCATTTGGACTAATCCTTACATTTCATATCTCTTTGCTTGACTAACTTATACATATATCTTCCTACAGAGCTTTATGATAAGCCAATCAATTAAAACTATTATGTTTTACCTAGATAGTCTTAATCTATAAGTGGAAAATGGAACCTATATGTTTCTGAAGAATTGTAACAAACCTGTTTTTAATGTTTCTATTAACGTGTTCCTGGTCAAACTTTAAGATAACCTTTCAGAAATTTAACAGTGATACCTTGCCAAAAACTTAGAAAAAGTTTTTCAGGTTGAAGTGTTTTAGATCTGAAAATACCCAAGTGGACAAGTGTGACCTGCCTCAACTAGCTCTTATATAGTGATTAATATTGACACTTTCATAAATATTAGCAATTACCTTTCACCAAAACAAAAACACAAAAACCTAGCGTTTTTGCCCTCATCTCTTCCTCCAGGCAGAAACACGAGAAGGAAAAAACTGCTAAGAGAAAATTGCATTTACCTGCGCCACAGGATCGCGTCCCTTTCCTTTAGGCAATCCTTCCAGCTTTTTATTGTCTAGCTGTAGCAATTAAATAATAAACCGGTAACATAACCAAAACTTCGAATACTTCAACAAAATTTATGAAGTGCATGACAACAGGAATCATAACATTGATAAGTAAAAGGTTGCTCACCAAAAGCAGGGCCGCCTGAGGGAAGTATCGAAAGATGTGGTCGCCAATCTTCTTAGCGGCACCACTAAGCTCGGTATCATCGTACCTCTCGTTCGCGTGGTAGTAACCAACAATAGTCAAACCATCGGACGCAAAATGCTCCTCAACCTAATTTACTTAGAACGCGGTGAGAAGATGCATCGAGATAGCTATACAGAGACCCAAGGAGAAACACAGACAAGCAAAAAGAGGCTTGATAGTCTTCAGTTGGAGATGGAGTACCTGGATTAGGGCAAGCTCAAGGTAAGGAAGGACGCCGATCTGGGAGTGGGATAAAGGGACAGAATCGGAGATCAGAACGGTTGGAGCGGCGCCACCTCCGCCATCTTCTAATAGCCGGCCGAGGAGGAGACCATTGACGGAAGAGGAGCGATGCTTCAGAGCGTGAAGGACGAACTTTATGTAAGCGCACTGCGAAATCTGGTATCTGCAATCACCCATCTCGCTTGCTCGACCTTTCTCCGGTGCGACGACTGGATAATAAATTAATAGGATATATATACCATTTTATTTCATTATATTTAGATATTTAATATTTAAAAATTTAATATTATTTATTTATCATCAATAAAATAAATATAAGTACATAAAATAAAATATTAAAATTTATAAAATATTATGAGGATTAAGAATATAATATAGGAGTTATATATTTGATATTAAAATTTTATATAATAGAAATATAATATTAAAATTTTTCATATTAGATATATAAATAACATTAATATTCTAATATAAATAAAATTAATAATTACATAAATGGAAAGATCCGAATAAAAGATTTTGCTTTCGGATTTGATTTTTTCAAAATTATTTGTTTTCAAGGCTTTAAATTTAATCAAAATTTGACAAAAAATTTTGAAAACATTTTTTTCGCATTTGTATGCTTACCACTGAATTCTTATTTATTTATTTATACATCTATAAAACCTTATTATTTATAAATTTAATATAATAAGTTAATCATTAAATTATTTCAATGATAAAATATTATTAATATTAATTTATCTTAAATAAAATATATTTTTTCATATATATAATGTAATGTAATCTAGATATTAGGATATTAAATACTTAAATATAAGTATTTAGGTATTTGTTATGTAACTTCATAAAAATTATGTAATATGGATGTAAATGTTCTCTTATGTTGTAAGATTTTGTTTAGGGCACCTTTCTCTCAATTTTGTTTTTTTACATAGCAATAACTTCTCTATTTGTGACATAATCAATTCTATTAAAATATGATAATAGTGATATATAGATTGATGTTTTGATAGTTGCATTAATGAGAATAAATTTAAAAAGATTCATCATTTTAAGTTTAAGGTGTCAAAAATTACAATAATATCCCATAAGATTTATATGAATTTGTTGGTTTCTTTCAGAGGAGTATTCAACAAAAATAACTTACAAAATAGAGATTTGTGGAGGTCAAAGTGGATCAAAGGTTTTGTTTGTGACGGTTTTCTTACTGTTTTTTAAAGCAGAATTTTAGTACAAAAAATTCTTGAGCTAAAATTTTTTACACTAAAAAATTAATTTATGAAGCATTAAGAAAACCCCTCAAAATAAGCCTAATTTGAAATAATTTATGAGAAAACTATATAATAATATGTGCATGGTAACATAATTAGATAGTAGATGTGTGCATTCCTTCGGATGAAAGAAAATCTCGTATTCGTCACTAAAATTCATCAAAGAAAATATCCATTTCCATTTAAACGATATAATCGTACCATATGGAGAGAAAATAACTTATTTTAAAGAGTAGGAAGAGGACTGATAATTATTTTTATAAGGAGATGCTTCGCTTGATCAAACGGTCCATAAACAATTGATCAAATCCTCTTTTGACCAATAGATTTTAAGCATCTTATTAATTATTAAATGAATAATTAAATAATTATTAATAAGAGCCACATTCTACACAATTAACTATTTATAAATGCCATAAATAATTTTTAATAGATTTCCATAATGTTAAGCCCTAAAATTTTATTAGCTTATAAATTAAATATTTTTTATGAACTTTATATTCATCTAAATAAAAAATATATGATATAAATTCATATTAAATTTTTATAGGTGGCTTATGCCTTGTCATAATCCCCTTAAATCCATCTTTGCTCTTTTGTAATTTATTGATTATAGGTTGACAAATCTAAGAAAATGTGGTTTTTAATTCCTAAAGTAAAACTAAATAACGGTCAGTTTTAAATGCTAAATTGAAATAAAAAACATCAAATTTAAAAGTTGAATTAAAACTGAAAAAAAAAATGTATTTTAAGATTTTTAAAGCTGATAAAGTTTAAATTTTTTAGATTGATAATATATGAAAAATTAATTAAAACTAATATTACAGCAAATCCTGAGCCAATTTCCTCCTCCATGAATTGTTCATGCTGCCATTGTAATCATGCCTAAAGATCACGCTTTTATTTTTCTTTCGGAAATTCCAAAGATCATTCTGAATATCACAAAATTATAAAAAATAACTAAATTTGCATCAAACTAACCATACAGCAAAGCAAAGATTCCAAAAAAAAAAAAATCCTTCCTTCAATATCTCACAGCAATTACTGTGAAAAAAGGGAAAGAAAACCAATGCACAGATCAAATATCAATGAACAATTAGATGTCCTAAGAGAAAAAAAGAAGAGAAAAAGAAGACGAAAACCGCGTTTGATTCTTCAGTGGAGGACGAACGTCTCGAAGATATGGAGGCCGTCGAACTGCGGCGCGAACGACGGGCTCGATCCGCTCTTCCTGCCCGGCGTCTTCGCCGCTGGCCTCTTTTCCTCTTCACTGCAGCAGTTCTCCTTGCGGTCTTCCTTCCTAATCTCCGGTTTCTTTACGTCGAGGCTCCTCCACTTACTCGGCGGTTCGATCCAGAATGTCGCTGAATTGCCGAAGCTTAGGATCGACATTAGAAGAAGCTTGTCCATGGCGTCAGAGAGAAGGAATTGCAGAAGGAATTTGTTGTTAGAAATCAAGCGTTGGGATTTCGATTTGAGAAGAAGGAAGGGAGTTTATAGGCGGTGGCTGAAATTTAGGGAAAGGAGGATTGATGATTCTGTAAAGGGCCTGGATTGCAGGATTGGTATTTAAGAGAATAGGGCGTTAAGCGTGTGTGGTTAATCTATTTTGCATGTGAAGACAACTTGACCGTTGATTTTAAAGAGATGATTACTTGTCGGTAAAGTTGGTGATTCCTTATGGTTCATAATTATATTTTTTTAAAAAGCTTGTCCATGGCGTCAGAGAGAAGGAATTGCAGAAGGAATTTGTTGTTAGAAATCAAGCGTTGGGATTTCGATTTGAGAAGAAGGAAGGGAGTTTATAGGCGGTGGCTGAAATTTAGGGAAAGGAGGATTGATGATTTGGATTGCAGGATTGGTATTTAAGAGAATAGGGCGTTAAGCGTGTGTGGTTAATCTATTTTGCATGTGAAGAAAACTTGACCGTTGATTTTAAAGAGATGATTACTTGTCGGTAAAGTTGGTGATTCCTTCTGGTTCATAATTAAATTTTAAAAAAAAATCTCATGAATATTATTATATAATCATCTTTGTTTCTTAATATAATAAAAAAAGAGTCTTTGCTGATTTGGAAAGATTTCGAAATCTAAATTAGTTTTGATTTGAAAAGTTTTAATGGCTCATTATTGTAATTGATTAGGGATAAATTATTTCTCTAATTAAGTTGATTTGATATGATTTTTTTTTTTTATAAAACTAACATATAAACCTACATGTTAAATTAAAAAGAAAATTACACGTCTTTAAAGAATTCTAAGCTCTCTAAAAATATAACCTTTGAAAGAAAACCTAGGAGCCAATAGTTTTACCTATTACAATAAATAAACAAAATAAACAAAAGAAAATGGAGCCAACAAAAACACACAATACCATCAAGAGACAATAGAGCTGAACATGTAGTACAACAAAAAGGGTCGGGACAGCACAATGAAGCACCAAGGAGTTTAGCCACCTGAATTAAAGCCACATGAAGCATCAACCATATAACTGCAAGATAAAGAAAACCAACAAACCTAAAAATAGCTCAATAGCACAACCCAGAAGGGGAGGCAAACTCACCAAAGGAAGAACTGATAACGAGCACAAGGAAAAGACATGCCCCCTAAGACCAAACATGCAGAACAACAGCACCAATCAAACCCCAACAAGACCAAAAAACAAATATCCAGAAAAGGAGACAACTAGAGCAAAACAGTAAAACCCCAAACCAGTTAATGAAAAGCAGACTTACCAAACTACTAGGAGGGACCAATAAGCCAAGTCTCATAGAACCAGCCTAGCCCGAGGAGGAACAAACAACCCAGTCCCAATAGCCAAAAATAGAACCAACACAACCAACTCAAAAGAAACAAGGACCCAACCCAAAGATAGAACCATCAAAACAAAGCAAGGAAAAAGGGATCCAAAAAGAAGTTCTTTCTTTTTGGAATTTATCCATCTACGTTTATCAGCATTCTTGTAAAAGTCTTCCTCAACTATTCAAATAACATTTAAGCCGTATATTTCCATAGAATCATCCCCTTGCACATCAATTTTCTCCATAACATTCCCATTAGCAAATAAATCACAATCAACTAACCAATCACCTTGAAACACGCCATTATTTTTTATTTAACATCCAAATGTGCTCTCAAAGCATAATTGGAAACAAGGAAAATGCGAACATTTATAACAGGTACATCATTATTCATATCCATAAAACCCAAAGGAGACAAAATAGAAACATTAATAGTATTCATATAATGATCATTTAAATCCACCAGATTAAAACTATAATGTCTCACATCTATAGGAGTTTGCACATGTTGTTGAATAACATCATTGAAAAGCACACCAACATTATGAACCGACACAGCCAAACAATTGACATCATCCACATTATTAACAACACCAAGAGAAACACCAATGTTATTCAAATTATCCCCTTACACATCACTTTCATCCCCAACACTAATGTTACCAACATCCAAATTCTTAGGCTCCATATTACAAATAACATTAGAAATGTTATGATTAACAATAGCCTCATGAACCAAGTTTAAAGCAACTCCAAGAGTCTCAAAAATGTGAATTAAATAACGAGGGGGAGTTTCCAAGTCAGCATTTCCATCAAAAGGAACAACAACAAGAGGGGAAGCATTAGTGATGGGGCTGATTTTAGTGACATTATTACCCTCCTGGACAGTCACATTATTACCCTCTTATTCAGAACCGACAACAACATCAACAATATGAGGGTGCAAAGAGTTATCAACTAAATGGGGGTGAAGTTTGTGATAATCCATTCTCAAATGCCCAAGGTGTTGCACTAATCACAAAAGGAAGTGAAAACCTCTATTTCAACTAGTCGTGTGTATCCAAATTTATCAGGACCAATCCAAATACGATCAGGATAACATATGGTGACATCAAGCTTAACCAACATATGGGCGATAGAGAGCCTCGACCCAACGGAGGTGACATTATTAATCTTTAGAGGTTTAGCGTCTAAAGATCCCAAACCATGAAGAATACGAGGAGAAAATAGGTGAAGATGGAGATTAGGGAAGGGAATTCATATCGGGATACACATCGACATTGAAGAATGGAGACTATTTGGTAAGTTTCATACATTAGTTATTCATGAAATACGATCGATGGGAAAGAAACATAATTGTAATCCAAGTCATTAACCAAATTAATCAAAACATGCTTGAGATTTAAGAGGGTAATAGATAAATCCCCATTGAGCTTAACGTTGACAAGGAACTTCCTAATTGAATAAAGGGCCGACCTACAAATAGGGAATTTATCAGCTAAAATAAATTTAAAAGAAGTCATGAGAGGTAATATCTCCTCTTCTGAGATCTGAAGGATGGTAAGCCACGATGAGTTGTGTTTTTGAGACTAGGAAAAGCATTAGAGGAAGACGTTTCGGACAAAGCATCCAAAATTGAACGAGAATACAATTTCATATTAAGAAACCCCAAATTATTTAGCTGAGTAATTTCCATTCAGCTGACGAGGCAGCCTGTGAGAGCTCGTTCCTTTGATTTTTCCTTTATGGATCTGATTTTCCTCCCAGGATCGTCCGGGATGATATTGAGATTGTCCAGGACGATCAGTGCAGTGAATACAGCTGATTTTCTGGAGTAGGATCGTCCGGGCCGATTTTGGATCGTCTTGGGACGATCAGAGCATGGCACAAGTCAGAGAGAAAATCGTCTGAGAAATTTATTATCGGGCTGAAATATCGTCCTGGACGATTGAATTTTGTTCACATCGTCCTGGACGATGTGGCGATCGGCCGGGCCGATCAGCTTTGTTTTATAAGGAAATCAGCTCGATTTGAGGAGAGAGAAAATCATATTTTATAAAATAAAATATCTGAGGAGAGAGAAAGAGAAGGAAAGCAAAGGAAAAGCTGGATCATCCTAGGACGATCAGAGCATGGCACAAGTCAGAGAGCAAATCGTCCGAGAAATTTATTATCGGCCTGAAATATCGTCCTGGACGATTGAATTTTGTTCACATCGTCCTGGATAATGTGGCGATCGGCCGGGCCGATCAGCTTTGTTTTATAAGGAAATCAGCTCGATTTGAGGAGAGAGAAAATCATATTTTATAAAACAAAATATCTGAGGAGAGAGAAAGAGAAGGAAAAGCTGGTTTCTGGAGGCCGCGGAGCGCTTTTCGTCCGACGCCGCTGTTGGGAAAAGTGTTTATCTCTTGGTAAGGACTCTGAATCCTATTTCTGTTTTCGAATATGTCGAGTTTTGGTCGTTTTGTGTACAGATTTGTGTTTTCATTACCGAAAAACGCGCCGTATTTTGTATTGACGAAACTTTCACCGCACAACTTTTGATATGTTATTGATATGATTTTTCTACACGTTTTGAGTAGTTTTTTGTAACAATTTTACCGGTTATTTTGGGTTCTGTGCGATTTTGATCGAATAGATAAATATCATGATGTTGATTGATGTTGCTTCAGTAGAATAGAAGTCTTATAATATTGTTGTGAACGTTCTGTGGTAATTTGGTAAAATTGTGATTTTAGGAATTTTGTGTAAATTCCGTATACTTCCGTTATGCCGCTGGATTTTCATACGATTTTCGATTTTTCTGGAATTGATGATTTGAATTGGTATGCATGTATGTATGTGAATATATGATTGCTCTATGGTTATTGATACTGAAAGACAAGTTAAGACTGGTTGAACCGTTGGTTAGAGATCGACTTGACCTGTATAGGATGGTGGGCCGACGGGCTTTCCTTTAAAAAGGGTTTGGTGTTATCCTCTATTGATCATGGATATAACGATTGGGAGTCATAAGGAGATTATTATGCCGACGGGCACAGAGTGACGACTCTTATTGAACCAACGGATAGATATCAACAACAGCACTATGGATTTCTACAACAGCATTATATACTATTGACTTGAAAAACGCCTTAATAGCCAGCGATGTACTTGTTCAGTAAGACTATTGTATTGAAATGCATGTGTACGGCATTGACTCGTGATGAATTTATTGCTTTATTGATTTGGTTTTACTGAAGGATTTATGGATTTACTGTTCTCGTACGATTTCATTGATATTTATATTCGATCTGTCACTGTGCATTGCTACTGTTATAGATATTGTATGGATATGGATTCATCTCTTGATATTGTTTGATACTATTGTTTCTACACTGTATTGAACTGCTGCATTGGATTCATTGCTATTATAGACTGGGCTTTATTGTATTGATTTGATGATTTCATACCGATCGACCAGATAGTATTGTTTCGATTTGATACGATTGATTTGACTGATCGATTGATTTCCTACTGTTTATTGATTCTTCTACCGGTGCATTGACGACTGATTTGATTTATGTATCTGCATAGATTCATTGATCATGTGCACTAGACTGTTATGGATTTGATTGACTGACATGCATATTGATTCTTGCACCGTGCTTTGATTTCAGTTGTAGGCTTGGTAACCTGCTGGGCTTTTTGAAGCTCATTATATGTGGTTAACAATTTCAGGTCCGAGCAAGGCAACTGGAATGGAGTTCGATCAGAATGTCAGACGAATCCTTTCACTATGGATGCCTGGGGTGTCACACAGCCGAAGGTGGAAAATAAACGATGAGTAATCACAAAAAAATTAATAAAAGAGGAAATGTGGGAAGAAAAGGAATAAAGCACCTGAAGAGCATCGAAAACTAACATGAGCAATGGCGGCCGCCTTGGGAGGACGGGCCACCCAAACCCTAGCACGAGATGCATGAATTAGGGGATCTGATTATTGCATTAATTAGGGATTTGATTGATGCATTAATTAGGGGATCTGATTATTACATAAATTGAGATATTTAATTAGCATGATTGGGAGAACTAATTAGTATGATTAGATTTTGTCATATTATAACATTAATTATATTTTCCTTATTAAATATTATTTCAAATCTATAAATAGTGTCTAAGGGCTATTGTATTATATGCATGAGATGAGAGGAAGAGAGAGCTCATTATAATTCCCTATTATTCTCTAATTTAGTGAAACCATTATCCTCTCCTTGTGGACATAGGCATCTTCGCCAAACTACGTAAATTATCAAGTTTATTTTTTTTGTGTGGTTTATTATTTCCATTGTGATTATTTGCACAATAATTAGTATAAGAGCTAGATTTTAGTGGGATTTTTTATGGCGACACGAAGAACAAAAAAAATAATGTTCTTGTGGTTCATCCAAGCAAAGGGATAGAGTTGTATTAATGTAATTCTAGATACATGAGATAGTTGTACTTTGGTGGAGGCTATGAGATTTGATGGAGCCATGGATACATCCACCTTGTCAGTGGAGAAGACATCAATTCATCGGGTGGTTACACATCCCGTCAAAATTGATGTGATAAAATTTGATATCATAAGAAATTTTGGCATGTTGCGATATGAGGTGATGGATGCATTGTGCTTTTTGAATTTAATGGATGTTCTAGATAGCGATGAACTTCCTAAGGAGATTTCAGAGAGAGATTGGTTGAAGATGAAGCATAGTGCTTATGTCTTGATCAAAAATTTCTTATCTCAGGAAATTAAGTTTGGGGTGATAATGGAGACTTCTGCTATAAAGTTATAGAAGACCTTGGAGAATAAATATCTGATGAAGAGTATAGAGAATCATCTCCATATGAAACAGTAGCTCTACGGGTTTTAGATGAGGCATGAGAGTAGAATTGATGAATATTTGAATGACTTCAATAAGCTATTGATAGATCTTTTTAATATGGATGAGGAGGTTGTAGATGAAGATAATGCACTCCTTATATTGAATTCACTCCTTGAAGGGTATAGAAACTTCATAATGACTCTCATTCATGGGAAGGAGGTTTTGAATTATGGTGAGGTGACTATTTTATTGATGAATCAGAGTTTCGGTGTCGAGACAAGGAGTCTACAAAAATGGATTCAATTGAGGTTTTCACACTCTAACAAAGAAGAACTTATAAGAAGAAAAAGGGCAACAACAAGTAGGACAGGTCTCATGGGCACAAGCTTGGGAAGAATCAATATGTTTTCTACTTGGAGACTGATCATTGGAAGAAAGATTGTTGAAAGCTGAAGGAGAAGTGAAAGAGATTTTCCACTAAGGCTAACTTTAGCATGGAATAACGTGGTGAAGATTCAGATGTATCACTATCTGCAATTTCTCAGAGTTTATATTCAAATGATTCATGCAGGATTCTGGATACTGGTACTACCTATCATATTTTTCCCACTAAAGAGTAGTTTTGTACATACAAGAAACTTTATAGTGATGTCATGACCATGTGAAATGATTAGACTAGTATAATTGGAATAGGGATCATCTTCATTATAATACATGATGGTACTGTGAGAGAGTTAACCGATATAAGATATATTCTAGATATCATGAAGAATTTTTTTATGTATTAGGTCTTAGAGACCAAGGGCTACATGAAAGTTATTAAAGCATGAATTTTGAAGATATATTATGGACCTTTAATTTTTCTGAAAGGAGTTCATCATCATAATCTCTATTTCGTTTGGGGAAGAACAGTGATTAGAATGACTATTGTTGCTGGTGATTCTTCGAACACCACTACATTATGACATATGTGATTAGCTCAAGCTATAGAGGCTTCTTTTATAGATTTGGTGAAGCAAGAATTAATTAAAAGAGTAAGCACTTGTAAGCTCAATCTTTATGAACATTGTGTTTTAGCAAGAAAACACATATACCCTTTGGCACTACCATCCATAATACAAAGGGTATCTTGGAGTATGATTACATGGATGTTTAGGGCCTGATGAAAATAATATCATTCGGCGGGCGATGATACTTTGTCTCTTTTTTTATGATTACTCCAAATATGTTTAGGTGTACATTATGAGGCACAAGAGCGAGGTATTGGAGATTTTCAGAACGTGGAAAATTTTGATGGAGACTTAGACATGCAAAAGGATTTGATATATCAGATCAGTCAATAAAGGAGAATATACTTCAGATGCATTCTTGCATGAGTGTCAGAGATCTGATATTGAGCAACATTTTACTGTTAGAGAGACACCATAGTAGAATGGTGTAGCATAGAGGATGAACTAGAATTTGGTGGAGAAAGTTCAATGTATGATATCCGATATTGGGTTGGATAGAGTATATTGGGTTGAGGTAATATACTATGCATGTCATTTGGTGAAACATCTGCCTTCTACAACTATTAGGAAGAAGAACCCATCCATATTGAATCGGGTTTGAACGGGTTGACCCTAACATGTCCTATTTTTGTAAACTGGTTAGAAAATCCAACATGGACCCAAGCCGCATGGGTTACTGGGTTAACCCGACCTAAACAACGAACATGAAACAATTATGCATGTGTAGGTGCCGAACACAACCATGCGGTGGTGGGGCCAGGGGTAGTGTGGGAGTCGAGATCGTGGTCTGCTGACGGGTGAGTGAGATTGAATGCTGGCTCGACCATCGGGCGCAGGGTCAATTAGTCAAGGGAAGGCATACTGACGAAGGTGAGACTGCCGAAGGAGGGATGCAGGGTTGATTGGCCAGGCGACGACGCTGTGCGTGTGCGGCCTGCGCAGGTTCGAACTCAAAACTTCAAAGGCTCGAGGCCAGTTGGCTAGGAGTCGCTACTGGCGTTTGAAGGTGTCACTGTTAGGGGATGAGCAGTCCGGATTTGCGGGTCACCTGGGTTGAAGTCGGGTTTTCATGTCAACCTGAACCCAACCTAATTTTCATATTGGTCTAAATCTTAATACGGACCCGACCCATTTTACAAACGGTTTAACTCAAGCTCAAAAATTTTCAAGTCAGATATGGTTCAGGTTTTGGGGCATGTCAACTTTTGACACCCCTATACAATAGAGGGTTTAAAGCTCATGAAAAATCTTTTTTTTTTTCAACAATCAAAAGCCTAATCTGATAGGTAATGACCAATGTCACATTGAAATTGTATATGGTTTTCTCGCACTTTTGGCCAACTAGGTGAGCTATTTTGCACTACATATTTTCTTATATAAATATCAACATTCTTCTAATAATTTGTAGATGATTATTCCTCTGATATTCATATATTAAAATAAAGACAATTTTACACCTATTGATTTTAATTTATTAAAAAAAAAAGCTTAAAATATCCATCCTTTCAATCATTTGAATGCAATTTAGCTTAACATTTTTACTTCAATTTAGCAACTTTATCATGTTTGTTCGATAAATTTTACGCTGGTTTTCAATTACATGACATAACTCTAAATTTTTTAAATATATCAAAAAGTATTGGTAAAATAATGATGAAGAAGTCATATCCTCCTTACTCATACTGAAGGTGAGGATATGATTCCTCTTATAAACTAGCTTGTAGGCAAATGAGTAAGCTTGTTACAAGCATTTGCAGTAGAATTCCAATTTGGAAGAAGATTAGGCGCCTATGTAAGCCATTAGAAAGTTCAACCACATAAATATCATAGGCTCATAGCCTGTTACTCCTTTACAGCTTTAGATTTATAATACTTGTTCTTTTATTTATATCTCATGCTCCATATTAATTTAATATACAAAATAAATAAAAAATCAACGGCTCCTAAGTGCCTAAGTATTTAAAAGGGAAAAGCCCCAAGAATCTCGGCAAATGGCCTCAATGATAGATGATCATCGAAAAGATAATGATTGTTTTTCTGGTAGCAAAGCCAAAATTTCCGTCCACCTACCAAAAGTATCAAGAGCAGCACAATTAATTTTTTTTATTATTTTTTTAATGTAGAAGTATTTTATTATTTTTTGAAATAATTTTTGTGAGATCCCTTCACTTGAGGAAGAAGCACTTCCTCATGGATCTTGCAAGAGGAGGAGAAGGGAGAGAGGATGAGGGGAAACTGTGAGCCACAAACAATGCAAAATCTTTATTTCTCTTGGCTTCCTCCTAATACAAAACTAAAGCCTATAAATAGGCTTCTACAAGCTATACAAATAGCTACACCTAAGCTATACAAAAACAAACCTAAATCTAGGACTAATACCTAACAATCACACCCTTAGTCCAGATTTTAAAAAATAAAAGATAACCACTATTCTTGATAGAACAGCCAAAGAATGATCATGTCGGTCTCCTCCCCACAGATCTCCTGTCGCACTGCAGCTAATCCCCGAGCACCCCTAGCTCGGCTTCCGCGCCCTGTGCATCCACCAGCACCCTGCGCCTCAGTGCCCGCGCCTGCGCCTTCAGCCCGCGTCCAAACGCCACAAGCCCGCGCCCGCGCCTTGCACTCATGTGGTCTGTCACCGACCACATCCTGCACGTATCCACCCGTGCAGCGAGCCCTGCGCCTTCACCTGCGCTCCGCTCGTCCCAAGACCACGCTCCGCACTGCCGCATCCGGCCAGAACCCTGCGTGTCTTTCACCAGTGCCCCGCGCTCCTATGCGGACTCCTCGTGCACCGCACGACCACGCATCTCGAAGCGCCCCTCACTTTCAATCCTGCTCTCCAAGAGCAGCCGACACTACCCCAGTGTCCTCCCGACTCCACCCGGAGTCCAAAATTCCACCACAAAGAAGATCTAATCTCTTCTTTAAAGAACTGAACCATTATTTTAATCAAAGAACAGATTTCTTTGAGCAAACCACCGCCTCAGTTCAGCTCCTCACGCAATTTCCACCCAATTCAAAAAGCCTTCTCTGATTTCGCATGTCCGCCCGAAGCCTCCCGCTCCAGTCCACCTCCGATCGGACCTGTCCCGCACTTGGATCACCGCTCCAAACTTCTTCTCCAAGAGCAATAGTCACACTAGATAAACGTTTTCCGAGCTCCTCGTCATTCCTCACTGCAAGCAACAAATGCCTAGGAATAATCCGACTCTTCTTGTTGTCTCTTGCAGCGTTTACGGCCAACTCCAACACCTCAGCGGCAAGGTATTCGAGAACAGCGGCGAGATAAACAGCGGCGCCAGTGTCAACACGCTTGGAATAATGGCCGTTCTTGAGAAAACGAGCAATGAGGCCAACGGGGAATTAAAGGCCAGCCTTGACGGAGCGAAGAACCTTCTTTTTCGACCCTCCACCCTTGCGGCCGCCGGCTGCCTTCTGCGTCTTGGCTCTTGCCAGAATTTCTTGTGACGTTACTAGCAAGCCACAGTGCCAGCTTTTGTTCTTGTCGATCAAGCCGCCCTGCCTTCTACCTCTCGGAAGCCGTCTGCACCGATCAAGAATCCCACGCGCAACTCCGGATTTCAGGCACCTAAAGCCTCCTCCGGCTTGAGCACGCGCATCCGCCTTCTGCTGATCCCGATCCACGCACGATTCTTGCTCCACGGATCGTCCCCTTCAGTTTCTTCAGACAAGAAACTCGTCTCCGCCTCCTCCACCTTTATCGCCACCACCGTGGCTCTGATACCAGATGTGAGATCCTTTCACTTGAGGAAGAAGCACTTCCTCATGGATCTTGCAAGAGGAGGAGAGGGAGAGAGGATGAGGGGAAACCGTGAGCCACAAACAATGCAAAATCTTTATTTCTCTTGGCTTCCTCCTAATACAAAACTAAAGCCTATAAATAGGCTTCTACAAGCTATACAAATAGCTACACCTAAGCTATACAAAAACAAACCTAAATCTAGGACTAATACCTAACAATTTTTTAGTATAAAATTTTTTAGTTTTAAAAAATTTTGTATTAAAATTTTATTTTAAGACACAACTCTCCTTGGCCTATTGGTTGAGAGCTTAGGCTTCCAACTAAGAGATTCAGGGTTCGAGTCTATGTGTATGCGTTGTGTGTGTGAGTTTGCCTTAAATGGCCTAAATGTCCCAAAAAAAAAAAAAATTTATTTTAAGGAATAGTAAGAAAGCTGTTTGGATGTGCCAACTTTTTTACTGTTTTTAAAAAATAATTTTTTAGAATAAAAATTTAAAAAATAGTAATAAAAAACTGTCCAAAATGAATTATAAGGCTTCATTTGAGATTCTACTGCTTTTAAAAATATTTTTTAGTATTAAAAATTTTAGTTTAAATATTTTTAAAAATTGTAAAAAAAAATTATCTTAAAGAAAGCCTAAAAATAAATCTTATTAAAAAGTAATTACTTTCATTTAGCATATAAAAATAAATCTCCATGAGAGTAATAAGATATTTGAATTGAAAGCCCCGATAAGATCAGCAGTCTATGCTGTTTTTTTAAGGATTCATTCATGCAGAAAATTAAAAAAAAAATACACATTATTAGTATATAACCCACTTCTTTGAGTGAAAAACAAAAAAATAACATATTTTTTAGAAAAAATAAATTTTGCTGAATTTTTTTATTGATCATCAATTTTATGATAAAAATTCAAATTTTGTCCGTTATTAAATCGTTTTTTTTTAAGAATAAAACAAATTTGTTATTTTTAGAATAATAGCAATATTGTTTTTTAATTATGAATTAGTAATTTTGCTTATTGCAATTTTTTTAATTTATTTGTATTTTTGTCTTGTAGTAGTTGAATTAGAAGCCCTCACGCATTCTACAGTACACCACCAAAGGGCAAAAATTGATCGCTTATTATGTGCCACACGAAAAAATAAAAAGATGAACGCACTCTTCTGGCATTATATTCCATGCCATGTTTCACCATGGCTTCTAAAATATTAAAGTTAGGGTTTTTTGGGTTATCTTAGGGGTGTCAATTCGGGTCAACGGGTCGGGTTCGTGTCGAATCCGGAACTGGCCCGGCACTATTCGGGTCAACCCGAACCCGACCCGTTTTTAAAAACGGATCAGGTTTATGGATCCGAACCCGACCCGATTCGGGTTCGGGTCAACCCGACCCGACACAAATGACCCGAGGTTGACCCAAAATTGCTAGTTTAAACCCTAAAAATTGGGTCAATCTCGAATTTTCGGGTAAAAAAGGGTCAATCTCGAGTTTTCGGATCAAAAATGAGTTTTCGTGTCACTTTCGGGTCAATTTCAGGTTGTTGGGTCAACCCGAACCCGACCCAATTTTTAAAACGGGTTGATTTGTTGAACCCGAACCCGACCCGTTTCGGGTTCGGGTCGTGTTTCAGGTCGTGTCAAAAATTGACACCCTGTTATCTTATGGTGTTTGTATATATATAAATGTAGAATCTGTTATATTTTTGTTGTGATTTCAGAGGATCGTGAGGTATAAAAAATAATTTAGATTATATTGATGTGTTGGATATACGTACATTATTAAGGCGCTTTATTCTTTTACGTATATTCTCGATTATACATATATTCAGCACACTAATAAACCTTGTTGAGATCTTCAAAAAATATATAGAATTAAGTAGAGCGGAATGAAGAGAAATATCTCAACAATTTTTTTTCATTTCATTTAATGATGCCTAATGCTCCTTAAAGAAAAATGTTTAAAGACTTGTAGGTTGATTTAGCTGCCTATTAATTCGGTCACAACACATTGTTTTCTATTAAAATTAATAGACCTAATTTTACCTACTAACCCATATAAGCCATTACCAATCTCTGTAGTGTTGCTGATTGTTCTAGTTGGGTTGTCTTATTATTGGGTTTTGTTTTGTTTTGGTGGATGGTGTTGGTTGGTTTGATGTCTTATAGTGTTGGTTTGACTGCTGAGTTGCTCTGTTGTGGATTGGTTTTGTGTTGTTGGCTGGTGGCTTGTGGGGACTTGATTTTTCTTATGCAGCTGTTTTTTCCTTCGTGTCTTGATGTTTCGTGCGAATTGCTTTTGGTTGTAATTCTTTGGAGCTTTCGGATTTGGGAAACCGCTAGTCGGTGACTGGCTTTTCTATTGTATTGCCTTCTCCAGTTTCTTTTAACTTTATTGGGTGTTTCTTCCTTTGTTTTATTCTAATTGTTTGTATTAGAAAAAACCATTAGCTCATATGTTTTATTTCAAATGTTGTATTTTAGAGAGCTTTTTGTTCTTTAAGAGCCTGTGTTTTTATGTTTATGGAATGTGTAGGCCCTCTCCGTGGGGTTTTTATATAGAAAAAAGTCATTACCAATCACTGTCTAGTTTTTTGTAAAATTTCACCATCGTGTTATAATCAAATTTTAAGATTTTTTGCATTTGGTAATAAAAAAATAAGGTTTATTTGAGACGGCTGCAGTGTTTTATATATAAAATTAATTATAAAATTATAGTGAGAAAGAATTTTTTAAATTCGGGTTGCAAAATACAAATTTTCATCACAATTTTTTTTTTTTTTTTTAGAAAAACAGCAATACAACAATAAATAGTTTCCTAACAAAATTGTTATTACTGTCTTAAAATAAAGCAGTGAGAAATTATCTCAAAATAGTCAAAATAGACCCTTAAGCTGGTATTTGATTTGCAGTTCATATAGAATTATAAAAGAAATCATTTTATATAGATTAATTATATATCTGAATGCTGATTTTCTCTTTGCTACTTTTTTTTTTCGCTACGAGTTATTAATCTTTTTCAAAAGTTAGAATAATTTTCTTATTACTTGCTAAATATATATATATTTTTTTAAAAAATATAATAATAAAATTTTAATACTAAAAAATATTTTTAAAAATAAAAAATATCCCAAATAAAACCTTAATCAAATAAATAGAAGATCTACTTAAACTATTTAGAAGATAATGATTAATTATTTTGTGATGACCCCGAAAGTCATCTGAAGACCAATCAAAATATACTGCTTGGTACTGCGGCTCGATGTTGATGATGTGACGTATTATGATTGATCTCTGAATGATGTTATGCATCCAATCTCCCCACGGAATAATTTCTTTCGGTTGTTGGGCTTACTAAGTGCCCGAGATTATTTTTAATTTAAAAAACGCACTTATTTAGCATGTTTTTTTACTGCTTTTATTCTTTTAAAATTCAAATTATTTTTAAAAATGCAGAATAGCTTTCAGTATTGTTAACAATTATCTCTAAGACAATCCCGGCCACCACTAACTGATGGCGACCGCCACTTTAACCAACTTAATAATTATTCAATAAAAATATATTTTAAAAATATTAAATATATTTTATTTCGCATCAAAATGTAAATAAAATAAAAAATAAATAAATAAAACTGACCCTAAACAACGAATTTTTATTAGGTCCAGACACCTGAAGTAGCTCTATATCCGGACGCCAAATAAAATGTCACCACGTGCTCTTACTCTTTACCGTGCGGCCCGACGACCCGATCCGGA
>NW_021318726.1:1453046-1478324 GCF_001605985.2 Dendrobium catenatum
AGGACCCGACCGGGAACCGGCAATCCGATATTACTAATGTATTAGCTGATTTGGTACAGACAGGGTATTGCTCGTAATGAGAAACCATTTGTCAAGACCAAAATAACCTAGCAACACCGAGCAATACCTTAGCAATCCGAGCAAATAACTAGCAATACACGAACATAGCAATACCGGGTTTCCATTCCGGATCGGGTCGTCGGGCCGCACGGTAAAGAAGTAAGAGGCACGGGTGACCATTTTATTTGGCGCGCGATATAGAGCTACTTCAAGGTGTCTGGACCTAATAAAAATTCGTTTTTTAGGGTCCCCAGTTTTTTTTTTTTTATTTTATTTATTTATTTATTTTATTTATATTTGATGCGAAATAAAATATATTTTGATATTTTTAAAAATATTATTTTTAATTGAATATTAATAAGTTGGTTAAAGGTGGCGGTCGCCATCCGTTAGTGGTGGGTAGTTCTTTGAGATAATTGTTAAAAATATCTGAGAAGCTATTCTGCATATTTAAGAGTTTGTTGGTGATTTAAGAGTTGATGAGAAAATTGTGTGCTATTTTTTATAAGGCTAAATTATATATATATTTTTTATATAAAGTATTTTTTTATTTTATTCCTCATATGCACATTTCATCCATATAAAATGTCCAAATAAGTACAGCCTATATCGATTTTCTCTTCGAAAGTTGTTTTATAACGCTTTCTTGTGGAGAATTGTTAAACGTGGATGTTGAATTTTGAGGGCAATTAAACGTGTCACGTCACTTAAATATATTATGTTTGATTGGTGATGATAAGCATTTTAATTGGCTTCCGGACCTTTATGATGTCGCGCACGTAATAATATCTTCTCTTGGGACATTTCTTATTGCTTTACTTTTCAAATTGCAAATCATATATCTTATTTGACTATTATTTTTTCACTGCTTTCAAAAAAATTGATATTAAAAGATTTTTTTACATCAAATTTAAAAAATTATTTTTCTTAACAACAACTTACAACTACTTTAATATAATATATAATAAATATATAAATGTCGTCTCAAATGGACCTAGGTTTCTTTTTTGGGATGACTTGTTACTCTTCAAGCAATTTTTTTTGTTAAAAAAATCAATAAAAAGCCATCCAAATGAAGCATAAGATTTTGATTGGTAGACTTTATTACTTTCAAAATATAATTTTAAAAAATATAAAAAATGGTCTTAATTGAAGCCTAAGTAGTAAGGTTTATCTAATTGGCCTCAGTGTGAATATGAAATCGAACTATGTTGATATAAGGATATAGTTAAAAAAAAAAAAAAAAAAAAATTATAGGAGAGAAACAAAAATTTTTGCCCCTCCTAAAAAATTACTTTTGCCCCCCTAAAAAACTCTTTTGTCCTAATTTGTCCTAAAATATCTATATATTTCATCAAATTTAGTTATAATATTTTCTTTAATGTTTTTCATGATAATTTAATTACACTTTATTTTTCTTTCTTATTTTTTTAAATAACTTTTTCTTATATATATATATTTAATTATTTTTGTACTCTACTTGCCCCCCTTAAAATTGAACTTGATTTCGCCTCGTGATGTTCACCATATTATAATTAGTTATTAATCCTGAGGAAGTGGCTATAAATCTTGAAGATGTTCACTTTGATTATCTTACACCATAATATTTTATCTAAAATAAAATATAACTTTAATTTAAACATTAATCTACTATTTATCATATTTATTCATGATTAGAATACTTATTTTTCCTATGATGCATTCTTCTTCTACTACTTCAAGTACTTTTAACTACTCTATTCTACGCAGGTCACTTCGATCTGTTTGTTAGAGTTTTGCCTACCAATCAGGGGCGGATCCAGCTTCTTTTTAGGGGATGGGCAAAAATGATTAGGATTGATAAAATTAGGGCAAAAATTTTTTTTGAGAGGGGGCAAAATACTCAAAATATCCAAAATGTTCCAAAAAATACCCTCTAAAATTAAAAAATAAAATAAAAATTGAGGGTGGGCATTTGCCCCCCCTCACTTGTATGGGGATCCGCCCATGCTACCAATCAAGAGGTATTGTGTTCGAGTATTGTATATATATTGTATGAGTGAATTCTTAAAACTTTTGTACATATATTAAGTTCCGATTCCGTCTTCATTCATTCAAATTTAGCCTTTTGAAGAGAAGTCACAACTCACAACTAGCTAATAGGAATATATTAAGAAAATCTTTATTTAAATTTAAGAGACAAACCAACTATTCATATTATTACTATATATATCATAATGTAATAAAATGGATGTATTATATTAATAATAGCCTTTAGACTTTATTGCATATATTGCACTATTGATAGCATTTATGATTTTCTTCTTAAAAACTTGCCATCAATTACCTTTAATCATGCTATCTAACATTCTAACCTCAGAGATCGGGTCTGTGACCGAGTGGTTGACGGAATAAATTCCTCCCATCTCATCGGGCTAGAATCCCCTAAACATCCTAAAATAAAATAAAATAAATAAAAAACATTCTAATCCCTACATGGATTATAGAAAGCTCTTGACAGTGACTACCATTTAATTTAATATAATTTTTTCATATCTAAATCTAAAAAAAATCAAACCAATCAATTTATTATTTTTAATTTCAGCAGTTTTAAATCAAATAAATGCTAGTCAGGGACTTAAAAGTTAAAATAATCCACTAATTAAGCTATCTTATTAACGCATATCAGCAAATAATTAATACAAATATTTCGAAATTTATTACCGACGTGGAAAATAGTCAGCAAAACGAGCTAATCTGACAGACTACGCGGTTAGGTGGTAGTTGTCTGGTTGGCGTGCAGGCATCGTGTCTTATAAGATTTCAAAAAAGATGGCCCTTTTAAATAAAAACAAAAACAAAATTTAAATAAATCACGAATTTCGTTAATAAATATCAAAATTAATATAAATATTAATTAGTTGTTTTTTTTTGGGAAATAATTAGTTGTCATTATTTAGTTCAAATATTATTAGAAATTTTTAGTTTTTTATTTTCCAGATAATATTCCGCCTGAGTCCCGACCAATCAATTCGAATACCAAGCGAATATTCGTTAGAATAAACCAAAATCTCCTTCCCCCACTCCCGGCGGATATCGAATATTCGAATTTCCTCCTCCTTCCCTCTTCGAGCACTATAAAAAACCCTGTCTCCACGCCTGAATCGCCTCAAATCTCGCAATCTTCAAAGTTTCTCAATCTCCTCCGCCTTCAGGCGAGATTCGAAACCCCAATGGCTCTCAAGGCCGTACCCGTGCTAGAGATCCCCACCCTCGATCAAGTCCAACAGGTCCACTCCTTCTCCCTTTCCCTCTCCTCTCACACCCCTAAACCGGCGAGATTTGCCGTAATCGGCCACCGCGGCAATGGAATGAACTCCTTATCGTCGGCGATCATGAGAGAGAATTCCATCCTCTCCTTCAACTCTGTTGCCAGTTTACCGATCTCCTACATCGAATTCGATGTTCAGGTAACCCGCGACGGCGTTCCCATTATTTTCCACGATGATTTCATCCTCACCGGAAATCTCGATGCCGTCTATGAACGCCGCGTCACTGATCTCTCCCTTGAAGAATTCCTCTCCTATGGTGCCCAGAGGGATCCGAAGGCGATTCGGTCCGGGAAGCCTTTGCTCAGGCGATCCGCCGAAGGGAGGGTCTTCGATTGGGTGGTCGAGGCTGACGATCCGCTCTGCACGCTAGAAGAAGCGTTCCTCAAGGTCGATCCCCTATTGGGCTTCAACATTGAGCTCAAATTCGACGACAATCTTGAATACGCCGAAAAGGATCTCCTCAATACTGTCGAAAATGTATTTCGATTGGTGTCCACGAACGCCGGCGCAAGGCCGGTGATCTTCTCGACATTTCAGCCGGATGCTGCGCGGATAATCCGGCGGGTTCAGCGAGATTACCCTGTTTTCTTCCTCACCGACGGGGGGTTGAAGATCCATGGAGACGAGAGGAGGAATTCGTTGGAGGAGGCCGTGAAGCTATGCGTTGAGAATGGGTTGGAGGGGATCGTGTCGGAGGTTAGGGCGGTGTTGAGGAATCCGGCGGAAGTGGTCAGAATCAAGGAAGCCAATCTCCGGCTTCTGACATATGGAGGATTGAACAACACGGCGGAGGTCGTTTATATGCAGCATATGATGGGGATTGATGGGGTGATCGTTGACAGGGTGAAGGAGATGAGCGAGGCGGTTTTGGGTTTTTCGGGCGCGGAGGGCCGAGAGGCGAGGCCGAATTTCTCGGAGGGACAACTGTCGTACTTGAGGAAGCTTGTTGCCGAGTTAGTGCAGCAGTAGCTATTAAAACAAAAAACAAGAAAAAATTGTGGCAGTTTGGGTTTTTAATTTTTAATTTTTACTTAATGCAAATGAAATTGGGGCGCTGAAGGTTTTACAATATTTTATTTTACAAAATTGTGTGAGCTGAAGGCTTCCTTGTTTTTTTTTGCTGTTTTTTTATCCTCTCACTGTTGGGTTTTTTTTTTTCTATTTTCTACACATGTAATTAGCTTTTACTTAATGGAATGAATGGGCATGGCCCTTAATTTGTCCCCAAAAAAACATAAATTATTTCTTCAATATTTATGTTATAAACCAAGGGGTTGTTTGGTAAGTATTTGAGAAAGATTTATTATTAATCTTATAAAATAGGATTTGGGAATCTCTTAGGTTTTATGGTGAGATAAACCAACTTTTTTCTTATATTTGGTTTAAATCTTGTATTTACTAAATCCTAGAGGTCGGCGTATTTATCAAATTTGACCGACGAAGAGCGCAAAAGGTATAAAGACAATTACTTTCAATTCGCATATCGAAGGAGGTGAAGCTTTCAATTCGACACTATATGCTAAGCACGTAAAGCAGTATCAACGAAGAAAATGACCACGAGGTAAAGCAAAACAACGAAGAAATAGAAAAGATGAAAATCAGGACCCAAATAGCCTACCATCTAAAATTATAAATTAATCTAATTAACTTAATTATTATAATTTAAAACATTAATGATTAATTAGTTTAATAAAATAATTAGTGATATAATGTTGTGTTGTTTATATATTTGGCAGTATAATTAAATAATCAAAAGCTTAATTAAATAATTAATTGTGTAATTAGTCATAAAACTTTTATATAATTAACTTAAGTGATTAATAAGATAATTAATATTAAAACAAATGAAACAACACTTAAATTATTAATTGAATAATTAGTTGGAGTATTAGTTGAATATTTATTTATTTTAAAATAATTAAATAATCAATTAGATGATTATCAATATAATTAGATATCATGGTTGTTGCCAAACAGCCCATAAGGTTAAGGTTGAGAGAGGATCACAACAACTCATTAACTATAGAAAAAAATTATAACCAAAATAATTAATTAAATTAACTTAAATAATACATAGAATTAAAAAAAGCAGCTTTTCAATTAAAAAAAATTATTTTCCCACATAAAAATGATAAATTATTCGATACGGAGTCAATACCAGCCCGCATCCGGACTACAATATGTATATGTGTACATGACATATGACTTATACATATGATATATATAATACACATTATATGTATACATCAGGTTGATTGATTTGATTGGAGGCTGGAGTCATAACAAAACTTCTCCATAATATCCTCACAAATATTTTTTTATAAAAAATGCTGCAATTGTTCTAAATAGGGCCTAAGATGAGAGTAATTATTGTGTCTGGATATCAAACGCATCCAAAGACCAATAAAAAAGTGCTACGTCACTAGGCGCTCGGTACAAAGCTCGGTACTGCACTCGGTATCATTAGGTATTCTCGGTACCGTGTCCGAACACAATACAAATTCCGTAGAAGGATAGGGTGATCAATTGCACAGTTTCTTGATTTATTGAGGCCAAAGCACGTTCGCAGCTTTTAACGCGTGTTTTATTTTTTTATTTTTCTACAAAATCAGTTTATTTATATGATATTAATATGCTCAAAAATTTGATTTGAATCGATACGGATTTAAATCAAAATTTTTATTTCAAAACTTCCTTATTTTAGCTAAAAATTTTAAATTCATAACTGAGGAAATGGCTTTCGATGCAATTAACCTAATGATATCAATACAAAATATAATTATCAACTTCTTGAGGTTATTCAGGAGATAAAAAAAATTAATTTTTTTGTTTAAAGTTAAAATTAGCGTATTGATGATATAAATTTGTTGAGCCTATGACTTAATAAAGACATTAAAACATTCGAAAAATATATAACAGCTAGGGAAAACTACTTAAATCATTCCATTGAGTGTATGGGATTCAAGTAGAGTGGGCAAAATGTCAACTCTTTAAATATATAAATTGATCATATTTTTACATATATATAATGGGATGGTTTTTGTTTGGTAAAAATCTTATGTAATTTTTGTGCTATACCTATTGTGGGTCATGACTTGACGTTCCCTGTGGTTTTCGGAGGAAGAAATTAGTGCTCTTTCAGTACTGTTTCAATTTGTGTTGGTTGGTTTTTTCCCTACGCGTCGTCCTTCTCTGAATGCAATTCGGAAATTTTTCTTTAATTTGAAGCTCAATGCCGAATTCTCCGTAACTGTTCTTGACCAGTCGCATATTTTGATCAAGCTTTCTAATGACCTTGATTACAATATAATTTTTTGCCATAGATCCTATTTGGTGAACAATTGCTTCATGAAACTTACAAAATGGTCTCCATTTCTACATGTCGGTATTAAATCTCCGGTGATTCCGATCTGGGTATCCTTTCCCAGTCTGAGACCCCATGTTTTTTCTTCTCGTATCATTCATGCTCTAGGTTATATGTTCGGTCGTCCCTTGTAAGTAGACTATGCTACTTCTGTTGGCTCTAGGCCTTCTCTTGTGCGGGTCTTAGTGGAACTTAACATTACTAAAAATTTTCCTAAGCAAATTTGATTTGGGCCTGAGAAGTCTGGGTATGTTCAAAGGGTGCATATGAAAGTTTTTCCTACTTTCTGTGAGTCGTGCAAGCATCTTGGTCATGTTAAGGGTGACTGTTGTAATCCCTCTGCCGCCTTTCCTGTTATGATTTCTCTCATTCCTATTTTTCCTGTTGGGATTACTAAAAGTAATGATTTGGTTGTCTCGTCCTTGGTTGCTAATGAAGATGGGGTTAGGGGGGATTTGACGGATGCTGGCAGTCCTATGTAAACTAATGTTCTTTTGGGTGACGATGTACCTGTGGCTTTGGCCTTTATTGGCCCTAATTTCTCAGATACTAACATTGTTGATGGAGGTGTTAATGGTTTATCCGTGATTTTGTCCCCTACAGGCCCTATTTTTTTGATTGCTGACGACATTATTTTAGCTTATGGTGTTAAAGTAATGATTTGGTTCTGGAGTGAGGGACTATTAGGGATATGGGTCCCTCTGTTGTCAAGGATGCTATTGTACCTTTGCCTTCTATTTTTGTTGGGGAAGTTGTGCCACATTTACCTATTGAATGCACTAATATAGCTAGTGTTGATAGTGTTGATGATTCTTTGAATATTAATAATTGTTGCATTAATCTTATTGCTATCTCCTCTTGTGCTGATACTGTAGAACCGGGTGATACTTCAATTTTTTAGTTGATAGGGGTAGTGAAATTTTGGCTAAGCTGGGTAATGCTGGAGTTGTGATGCCCCTTGGTGATGTTGATTCAGATCTGTCTCCGATTGTGAATGATTTAAAGGGAAATGAGGAGTTTGTTGAGATTTCTATTTTGTTATGTTTAATGCAGAATTGAAAGACATCTGGCCCGGTCTTTGAATAATTCTATTTTGGATCAATCTGATTGACTGGATTTGGATGAGCCTCTTCCTACGCCTTATAGGGGGAGGTTGATGATTTTGGTGACCATGTTAATGATGATATGTATAGTTTCATGGTAGGATGTGTAGTTGATCAAGTAGTACTCAATGGTGGTGGCAAGAGACGTAAAAGTAAATCTAAGAAGGAATAATTTTTGAATTATCTTCTTTTTGTTGACGTGGGCTTGGTTGGCAATTTTGGAAGATGATGAGGCGGCTCCTTGCTTGTCATCTTGGTGGCCAGGGATCTTTGGAAACCTTGGTTATCTGCTCTTCTGCTTGATAGTTGCTTGAGTGAGTTGTTGGATGTAGTTGTGTTTTTGAGTGGTTATCTCCAATGAATGGTCTAAACCTGGCTACGGGGTGATTGCAGGGAGCTTCACCATCCCCTGAGTCTGTTGTTGGTTCCTCTACTCTTGCCTCTTTGATTGTTCTTTTGTTGAGTTTGCTTACATTCTCTATTTTCTGATGTTTTTTGGCTTCAGATGTTCTAAGGTCCTTGTTTTAATCTCATTTTCTTATTTGAAATACAATTGTTAAAAAAACACTTACCATTATGCACTATCCAATTTTAACTATCCATCGACAACCATTGCCTACCAAATATTAATATTCTGTTGTCATTAACATTTGTCGTAGTTGCTCAATCTATCCTCATATCAGTGGAATGGCCAAAATGACGACCCATCATCATACAATTAACATCCAAAATTCACAAGGCATCGGCATACGATGATCATCATCTCAATCACTCTATTTGTACTCCTAGTAGGAAAACATCCGAGCTAGCTATTAATAATATTTGCTCCATTCCCACCATCTATCAATATATGACAATCACTAGCATCTATTTTTCTTGTTGTTTGGTTACTCAATCTATTAGAAGAACAATCAATTAAGCTCACTAACCCCACCACCCATGATCACCCAATTTTTAACGCTCTGGCCAATAACATTTAAATTCTTTCAATGATCAATGTCCAATTGTCCATTACAATTAGCCACCAATGCCAAGCAATATTTTTCTTAAAGCATATGATCTACCTTCTCATATGCAGAACAATAAGTAGTTCTTGTAGCTTATAATATAACATACCAATATACTTTATAAGCTCAATAGAATATAAATACTTGGAAATAGATTCATAAAGTATATTGGTATGTTATATATAGAATAACCAATTGATTTTATTAATAAATTATAATTTTGAAGATAACTTCAAATTTTACGTATTAATATTTTCTAAATGATAAATCTCCGAATATTAACTATAACTTGATCAGAGTATGCATGAGTTAAATAAGATAAAGAAATTTAAGGAATATGCTTATACACATTAGAATGTACATATAAACTTGTCAACATCTATGATCTTTAACTCCTCCATCATTTCAACAATTGTTATTAGAGATTTTTTTTCACAATTGAGCATTTATAAGCAAGAATCCCAAATATCTAATATCAGTGCTAGAATGATGATGGAAAACTCATAGGTCATTACTACTCACCTCATGTGGGCCAACTCAAGTGAATCATGAAATGCAATCATGGAGGGGATCCTTCTCAACCTAGAAAACTTCAAGGTCGATCACCTTAGCTAACGCAGGCTTGTTGAAGCTTGCTAAGTGCTTAATTGGGTTATTGGTGTCCACGTAGTGGCGAAACCTGGAGTTTGGGAGGAGGAATATCTTCTAGCATCTTAAAAGAATGGTGAGCAACTACCACATGCTTGACTGGCGAATGGTGGTAGAATTCTACGTACGATAGACTTATGAAAAAGCTAGTTGATAATGAATATTTGGCTAAATGGAGTATTTATAGGTGATTATGCTATCCTCTCAGGATGTGGCGAGAGACGAGCTGCATAATGCGGGTGGTAGAGGTGAGAGAAGGCACTAATGGAAATAAAGGAATTGTAGTAAATTGCTAATTTTGATGAAGAACTCAGAGCCCTTTTCATAGTTGTAGACAATTGACACAAACAAAGCCAAATGATGGAATTTTGTTTTTCAGACTATGACGAGGCAGGCCTCCTGCACGCCCCTCTGAAAGGCCCATCCTGCAAGCCCCTCTGGAAAGTTCTGACTTGTTTTGGCAACCTTGGTGGATCCTTTTTCGATGTATTCTACGGTGGATTTCGTATTTGGATTTTCTCGTTGATGTTTACTCTTCTTCCAACGGATGATCCAAGCTTGGCAACCGGATGATGATTTTGAGTCTGGTTCTTTGGATTATTTATCTTTCTTGGCTTACTTTCCTTTTTTTGGGTTAACGTGGCTTTCTTTCAGCTTTATATCTTTCCTTTTTGGCTATTCTTTACTTTTGATTGTATGTCCCTTTTCTTTTGAAATAAAGTTGATTTCGGTTTAAAAAAAAACAAACAAAGCCAAAGGTGGCTATAGGTTTATGCTAATGATGGAATGAATCAGCATGTAATCATTCAATTATATTGCTACTTTACTACTCTAAGGTAAATGCGTAAATAAATGACTCCTATAACCCAATACAAATTAAACTCAAAAAATTAATATTTAGTTTGACCTTATTGGATTTCCAGTCGAGTTCATGCTAAAAATATTAAAAATTAAATTTCTGATTGAGTTCAATTTGATTTGAAAATTTATAATTGACCATATTACCATTTGAAAATGGGTTAAATGTATCAGATTCTAGTTAACCAAGACATGTTCAAATTAAATGGTTCGTATTTGTAGCGAACGTGTCATATTAATACGAATAAATATATGATCAATATGCTAATAAGTTAAACGAGTTAGTTTTGAGTTAGATGGGTTAATGTTAAGTCATAATTGGGTCAAATAAATGGATGAGATCCGATTCAAACTTGAATCCGACCTGCCGGCCTGAATTGACCCACCTAATCTATGGATCTACTTCCAAGTATTTATATTCTATTGAGCTTACACAATCTCATAGGGTGCCTCGTGATAATACCGAACACCATATTTTGGATTAAATATTTTCTTTTTTATTTTGGCTATCAATCAGCCTTTTTTAATGATCAGTTGGCTATTCTTTTTATCTATCCGTAGTGGTTGATGAGCTGCATTTATCTTCAGAATTTCTTTTAGGATATTAGGACTGGAAATGTCATCACTTCCTAATTTAAATATTCCTTTTTTAGAACGTGATTTTAATTGATGGAGCAACGACATTTGTGACATCTTCTTAGCTGTTGAAGCCTTTTTTTATGAGATATTTCCTCATATGTTATGATTAATAATATGGTTTGATTAAGGCCTAATTTCAGACGGTTTTTTTATTTATTTTTAAAGTAATTTAGTTAAAAAAATTTAAATTGTGTACTAAAAATTTGTTTTAACAAGGAATAAAAAAGTCGTCGCAAACGAAGCCTATGTTGAACTTTTTATACCAAAATTTAATATTTTTTATGCTTTGTTCAATAACTATTTTTACATTTATAATTTTGAGTTTTAAAATGGGATAGAGATTTTCAGTAAAACTTTAAAAAATAATAAAAAGACAGATTTTATTGATGGTTATTTAGTTGTTGATTATTATATTATTGTCAAATAATTAAATACTACTTCTAATCTATTAATTACTTTTTATTCGACTAATATGATTATTTTTTTATAAATATTTTTAATTATATTTATTAGGTTATTTAAATATTATTAATCAATATATTATATATATCTATATATATATCTAATATTTAAAATGAAATTTAATATATATTTCGAATGTTAAATATTTTTTAAAGTTTAAATTCGATGTGTTCTTATTTTTTTTTTTAAAGCACAAAATATTATTATTTTTACCAGCGAACGGCGTCGAACGCAAGTAAAGCATTAAAGGCAGGACCACTTGACAACCAAGCAACGCGCCGTTAGGGCGTCATGACAGGGCCCCACCTACGGCCCGGAACCCAAACCCAAATTAAATCCAGCCAATTGGTCTGAGGATACAAATAGGCGGGAAAGTTCTTTGAGCCATAATTTTCCAGCCAGAGCTAGGCTTTTGGGTCTCAGTAGATCCAGCGAGGCGGCAATTTTCTCCGGCTCTTCTCTACCGCTGCAGAGATGAAGAAAGCCGGAATCTTTGCAGCCGCATCGGTTGCCACCGCATCAGTTTCCGCCGCCTCCTACGTTGCTCTCTCTTCCGGCTCCGACCGCTGTGCCGGCCCGCACTTCAAGAATGAGGTAGGAAGCTAGAATTCGGTTGATTAAGCTTTTGAATATGTTTTAAGGACAAATCGAAAATCGGAAACTAGATTCTATACATGTATCGTTCGGTGAAAATCTTATTAAAATTATTTAAATTTAAATAATCTTCAAAAAAGCTATATTGGATAGCAGAGTAAATCATAAAGAATCCGTTTGATGAACTAAAATTATATTTCCATTATCTTTTTTTTTTTCAGACAAATTGTGGTAAGAAACTGCCGTAAAAAATCGTTCATTTTTTACTTTTATCCGAGACAATATCTTACGACTTCAAACAAATGTTTTATGTTTAAAAGCAAGTGAAAATTTTAAATCAAATGAAGCTCGAGAGATTTGATCAAAATTTAAGTAAGTTTTCCTGTTTCTTCATCTATTTTATGGGACATGAGATCTGTGGTTTTAGGGTTCGTCGTTGCCGTCGGGCTCGAAGGAAGCGGGATCAGAATCGCGAAGGGACGGAGGGGTGGATAAGTTCGCTCCCAGGTTTGATGGGCTCAGGTTTATCGAAACGCTGGTGACGGCTCATAGATGATGCGGTAAATCTCAATAATCGTTTTGTGCTGTCATGGATTTGAGTTTTCAGAGACGAGTGAAGGAAGCGGGATCAGAATCGCGAAGGGACGGAGGGGTGGATAAGTTCGCTCCCAGGTTTGATGGGCTCAGGTTTATCGAAACGCTGGTGACGGCTCATAGATGATGCGGTAAATCTCAATAATCGTTTTGTGCTGTCATGGCTTCGAGTTCTCAGAGACGAGTTATTAAATTTTCCCTTTTTCCAATTTTTTTTCTTCCTCGAATTGTTCTTTTTAAAGATTTTTGTGGGTTCTGTCAGATTATGTACTGATGATGATTTTGGTTAGTGACGAGCTGATATTTTTTTACTTTTCTATGCTGCTTTCGAAATCTTTCTTTTTTGCTTTAAAGGTGAGGTCTTTGGCCTTAATAACATTGTTTAAATTTATTTTTATTTTCTTATCAATAAAGCAACAATCAAGTTTTAATCTTTATATAAAGTTTTGATAATATAAAAAGAAAATTTTATTATGAATAATAAATAAGTTCATTTTTTGTTAGATTTAATAATACTTCACTCAATATTATTTTAATATTAATATTTTATGTGTAATAAAATTAAGTTTCAATCTATTTAATGTTAAAAAAATGTTGGCAACGGCTATACGAAGTACTAATATAATAAGAAAATTGAAAAAAATAAAGGAATTGATTCAAATTTTTAACTCTTTAACAATTGAATCATGATGATAAATATAAACTTATAAAAATACACTTTATTTATATTTTGAAATTAATTTTAAATCATGCAAAGAGTGTCTAGTTCTTAGAAATGATTGACCCTTTTGACAAAGATTTATTAGTACTATTATAATTTTTTATTCAAATATTGTTGGTAGTATGGAGGAAATAATGATTTCACTTGAGATGATTTTTTTTAATGATTATTATTTTTTAAAAAAATTAAATTAAAAAATTACATTAAAAAAAATTGTCCCAAAAAAGCCTTAGGCTTTGTTTGGGATGGCTTTCTTATTGCTTCTCAAAGCAATTTTTTTGTGCAAAAAATTTATTTTTTATATTAGAAAGTTGTTTTAAGAAGCATTAAGAAAGCTGTCCCAAATAGAGCCTTAGTGTATTTATCAGTACATTAGCCGTTAGGGATTCTTCCGTGCTTTCTTTGAATTATTCAAATGTAAATTCCTGATAAGAAACGCAGGAAAGTTGGTAGATAGGAGCTATTACTTGGTAGTAATTGCTGCACCAAATTGAACTCCAACCATATAAATTGTGCTTTGTTCAATTATGTAGCTTACAAATGCAGAGCTTGGTTATAGCCGGAATTTACCCATTAGAACTACCAAGAACCATACGTTGAATTCAAAAGTTCTGAAACTTCAAGGCTTTACATACCAAAAAGGGCGAGTGCTCAAGCTTAGCTCTGACTCCTTTCAAGGAGCAGCCACGTTTTCCTTGGCAAGGGGAGCGATCTCTTCTCCCTCAGATCCAGGTTCACTATCTGCTACTTCCAGGCTGAGCAGAACCTGCTCCCATTGCTTCGAAGGGCCCTGCAATGGCATGGAAGGCAGAGCTCAGATAAAATAAAATAGCCCTAAGCATCACTTGTGTTGATGGAGATAATATATTTTGTTATGGCTGATGCTACGTACCTTCCAGGAAAGATCTTGTGCCATGCAATTCTGAATCATCTTTGTGAATTTGGGAGTACCATAGATTTTGAGAGCTCTCTTGACAGTTGATGCAATCGCAGCAACGTCAGCAGGGCTGACAGTTTCACACTAAAGACGAGTAGATTAAATTAGCGAAATTTCAGTGGAAGATCAATTTGTTAAAGGTATTCCCACCTCAACGCTGAAGGCTCCCATTAGAAATCCAGTAATGCCTTCTTTGATGGTGTCGACAAGTCCTCCAGTCGATGAACCAATGGGCAGCTGCAAAGAGTTTCAATACCTTCATCACATTGGAAACAATATGCTTTCTTATTTCTGAGGATAGCAAAAAGAAGTATTATATAGTATTAGTAATGCTGACTTCTTCTTCGGCAGCAACAACAACAAACATCAAGCCTTTGTTCAACTATATGGGCTTGGCTACATGAATCTTTTTTCGCCATTATGTCCTGTTAAAAGTCAATAAAGAAAGATTGATTCTAATATTTTCTAACCAAGTCTTTTTAGGTATTCCTCTACCTTTCCTAGCATAACTAGCATAAGTCAAATCTAATACCTCGATTTTTTTAACTTGGTCATCGGAAGGCCTCCGTTTAATGTGACCAAACCATCTAAAGACGACTCTCTCTAATCTTATCTTCCACTGGAGCTACTCCAACCTTATTACATATATGCTCGTTTCGTATCCTATCTCTAAGGATAAAACCACTCATCCACCTAAGCATCCTCCTCTCCAGCAGCATTGATAAAAAATCTGATTTCCACATAAGAACCCTATAGTTATTTTTATAAACCTGTGAAGCTGCTACTTCAAATAAATCCTAAAAGGTCTCAAAAAACAGCAGGAGAAAACTCTAGAGAGCATACCACTCCATATCGCATGCCTTGCAACTGTACAAGGCCACAAGGCTCGAATCGACTGGGTATGACAATCAGATCAGCGCCAGCAAGCATCTGATGTGCCAAGGGAACGTTGAATTTTGCAACTCCCCTTGCTTTGTTTGGATATTTTGCTTCTAGTTCCTCCAATTGCTTCTCCATCTTTTTCTTACCAGTTCCCTGAAAACATCCAAAGCAATCACTACTCCAAATTTACAAATTTCAACTTCTTGAGAAGAAACAACATAAACAATTCATTTCGAATACACACTAGAACTATAATCTGAACATTATCTTCAATGAACAATGGAATGGCCTCTGCAAGAATATCAGAGCCTTTCTGCTCTTCTAGCCTTCCAATGAAAACAATGACAGGAATGTTCTTATCCACAGGCAAACCCACTTGGGCTTGCAATACTTCCTTGTTCACAGCCTTGCCCTCAGTCACCTGTAATTGTTATTTTCATGAGAATTGATGGAAGTAAAAGATTTGAACAAAAACAAAGTAAGAAGAACCCACTGTTTCTGCATCGTAATTAGCCGATATATATTTGTCTGTGGCTGGATTCCATTCATTGACATCCATGCCATTAACAATCCCTTTTCGAACCTTCATTCGCGAGATGTTTTCCAATTCTACACCTTTTTCTACCCCTGAAACAAGCTCTGCAGCATAGTAAGGGCTCACAGTGACGGCTGTGTCAGATTCTATCAAACCAGCCTTCATCCAGTTTATTTTCCTTCCTCTTACCGGCTTGTTATACCTGCAGAAGCACAGAGATAAACAAGACAAACAGCTTCGTTGAACTAAAACCTGTTTGTCCATGGAGAAACTTTCTTACCCGTCAATGAAGTCAAAAGAAGCTTTGAAACGATTTGGGAGATTTAGAAGTGAAAAGTCTGAGAAGGCAAATCGACCTTGGTATGCCATATTGTGAATACAGAATGCTACCTAACAAACATGTAGGACATATTCTTAAGCTCTGTCCAAGCTTTGGAAGCTAAATTAAGTTCCAAGAAAACTGCCACATAGAAACAGAAAGGATGGATTACCTTTGCACTCTTATAAATTCCATTGGCTTTGTACTTGCTTTTTAAATAGCATGGAAGAATGCCAGTGTGCCAATCATTAGCAATAAACACGACATTTTCTCCTATAAGGAGAGCGAAGAAAGAGTTAAGAGCAGAAGCTTTTTGAAAGCTGTATAAAGTAGAATTTGCAGAAAGATATGGTTCATACCATATGGCCCGGAGAAGAACTTATTGGTCAGATTCAAGACTCTAGGAACCTCCAACGCTGCCTACAGATTAAACGACAAGAATGAGAAAATAATAGTGAGTGTGAAATAGGTTCACATATACTGAATTAACTTTCCATCCTGCCAGTGTTTTGAAAGTGCTAGCAAAATGTGATGCCCAAGGGCTTTTTTTTAACTACAATGCACAAAGCAAAATGACATTTTACAAACTAGTGATTTCTTGACTTATATTCATATATGCAATTATGTGCATACAATTGTAATTTAATTAGCTAAATTAAAATTATATTAGGTGATAATTTTCTTTTGTCTTACTGATATATTCAATAACATTAATTTCTGGCTATCCAGAATAGAAAAGTATCAAGAAACAACAATAACAACAACAAGTCTTTGGCTACATGAATCCGTTTTCTCCATTGTGTCATGTTAGGAGTCAAATTCTTATCTAAATCTAATAATGAAATGTTATTTTTAATATTTTCCAATGAAGTCTTTTTAGGTCTGCATCTATCTTTCTTAATAGCCAACATTCCGCACCATAAAGCATTGTAGGTCTCACCACCAACTTACAGAATTTTTCTTTAAGTTTGAGAGGGACTTAAGGGAAATATAAAGTGAAAAAAAAGATGCTATTTGCTAGTGAAGGACGATGGCATTGGTTGTATGCGAAAGTTTAGGTATGGGATCGTACAAAGAGGACAAGGAGAGTATTATTTTTTGTGTTATTTCAAATTGTAGGTTTTTATGCAAGTCATAAAGCCTAGTTAATAAATAAATAACTATGATAGTTTTGAGAGTTATGTATGCAAATCCCTCATGATTTTAGTGTTCTTTGTGCTCTTCCTGCAGCTTGAAACCTTGAACCTTAAGGAGCAAGATCTAGTATTGAAATATGAAATTACAATGACTATTTAGAGAAGTAACTTGCAGGGTAAAATTTTAAATATTCATGATAATAAGCTTGGAAAAAACACAAATACTAGGATGACTTGGAGTTGAAGGATTGATCACTCACCAAAGAAAAAAGGCTGAACCGTATCTGGTTGTCCTGGTAATCTGTTCCAGTCACAGGACCATATATCTTCCCTCCAGTTTTACCCCACACCTAAAACCATCCACTAAAATAAGCTCCAAAAATCACTTGTCATCGAACTTCCCAATAAAGCCATGAAGATTTATATACCTTCTCTAAAAACATTGGATGGTCAACAAAAACTCGATCAACTCCTCGTTTGTAGCAATGGAAGAAGCCAACAGTTTCAGTCCTATCCCCAAGTTCAATCTGAATAGCAGATTGAAGCCTTTAAGAAATAGACTATCACTAATCATCAGATAAGATAAGATAGAAATAAGTTAACAATAATGCATGCAGGGGCGGATCCAGCCTTAATTTTCAGGGGGGGAGGGGATTTATAAGTAAAAGTATAGAATTTTTTTCAAAAATATCCTTACAACCAAAATTTATTCCGATGGCGTTGTCTCCCTTATTTGTTCATCATTGTATACTTCGCACATATGTCGGGGGTCCAATTGGACAACGCCCTCTGGCGGGGTTCGACATGGTATTTGATTCATCGTTCCGTAACACTAACATCTCTACATAATGTATTTAATTATGTTGGGACAATTATCTAAAGATCATATTATTTCAAAACTTTTAGGGGGGGAAATTTCCCAAAAGTCCTTGTAATAAAGACTAAAAAATACATGAATAAGGACAAATTATCTAAATAATCATATAATAAAGAGTTTTTCTTAAAATTTTTTCAGCCTCCGGACTTAATTCAGGTGGATCCTCCCATGAATGCATGACACATTGAATAATATAGGATTCAAATACTAGGAAGTAAACCTGAACACGAACACTAGTATCCCATGCATCCTTGTATTGATCGTATCGTGGAGAAATTGTCATGACACGGTGCCCATATGCCTATAGAAATGCCATCCTAACAGTCATCAGCGCAATAAATTTAAAGAAGCCAAATAAACAATCCACAATACTCTCAGAATTTCTGTATCAAAATGAAATCCATACAAGCTTGTTTTCTCTCAATTTGCTTAGGAAAAATATTTACCGCCAACGCAGGAGGCAATCCACCAAGAACATCACCAAGTCCTCCAGTTTTACTCCATGGATCAACCTCAGCTCCAACAAAGATTATGTTCATTCCAGTGCCACATAAGATAAGCCAAGGCTGGGAAACCTTATGAAAAGGGCCTCTGCTTCTTTCCCTGACATTTGCTTTCAAACTAGCTCGCTTGTGAGGCGTATCAACCATGTTTTGAGGTCGCAGGCCATGATACACAGAAGTTTGGTTCCTCAAAGAGGTCATGCTCCTGCTCGTGTATGTTCTTTTTCCTGGTTCAGAAGCTCCACCATATTTGGCCTGAAAACCTTGTGAGATGAAATTTGAAGCGGTCACAGTTGCCATTGAGAGTATCCTCCTAAAATATAAAATTTCAAGCATTTAGATCCGGTAATCTCCCTTTGAAGCTTAAAAATAAATCACTTTACTAACGATTCCTATGATCTTGCAACTGTGAAAATTAACATAATGAATCAAGAAGAGTACTTTAAAAGATAGAACTATTAAATCACAAATAGATAGATCTTTTTTACAGTAGAACATTCTTTTTGGAAAGACTGAAAAGTAATTCTAGTAGAACGTTTACCACACCATGTAAGGTAATAATTAATTATAGAGATAAGCATTAGAGCATATAAGTAAACAATAATAATAAAAAAAACTATTCACTAAGCATAAGATATAATTAAAAAGAATGAGAAGTTGTTATTCTTTCATGTTAGATCTGTTAGAGGAACAAATTAAATTTTTTTAGTTGAACCAATTTTGATATCAAATGAAGTGGTTAGAAATTATCATAGGCATAACAGTTCTAAGGAGTTTAAATAAACCGTGCAAAGTAATCCGAGAGGTCTCAAAGAAAATAAATGTGCATTAAATGATGAAAAATAGAATATTATTAAGAGGTAATGATTTTAAGGATTTTATAAATTTTAAAACGAGAGGTAAGAAAAGCCAAATCTACAACTATGATGAATATATGCTGAGAAATATTTAAACAAGTTTTAAAGATTAAGATTTAAGATTGAAGATAACTGAATATCAATTAGAACATGAAGAAATCAAAAGTAGTTAAGAATTATTATTTTGAGATATTATAAAATGAAAAATATAAAAAAAATGAAATTCTTAGTAAAACAATGGAAATTTAATCATAAAGTATAAAATAGGTTAATCCAAAAAAGTAGAGTTGAGTTAATTTTCAAGAGAGTATCATTTGTAAGAACTTAAGTGCATCTTGCATAGAGATTTGGCGATTCAAGAAATATATTAGAGTGAGTTGGCAAAAAAATATTATTATTAAATTCCTATAGATTAAGGTTTTGCTTGGAACAGCTTTCTTACTGTTTCTTAAAGTAGCTTTCTATTACAAAAATAAAAGCCGTTCAAAACAAAGCCTAAGATGACATCATGTGATTGAAGAAGAAGAAACTATCTAGCATTAATCCTTTCAAGTAAAGGTGATTATGTGAAAAATTAGAGGGAAATCAAAGTTATGAGTCATACAATAAAGTTACAAGAGAAGATAAATAAATATAAGCTATCAAATTCCTTTCTCATTAAAAAAAAAAGTATTGATGCTATTTTTATAATGAGATAGATAAGAATAGTGAAAAGATTATCATAGAAGTCTTATTGATATGAGAAATTTTATGATTGTGCCCCCCATAGGCCCCCTTTAACTCCGCCCATGGCTATAGCACTCAAGATAGCAAATATATGAGTACTCATGGAAAAAGCTTTTTGATAGCTTTATTAGTAAGAAAATAAGTTAGTAAAAAATAATATATATTTGGAAGATAACTTTTCACTATTTTTTAAAACTTTTGACATTAAAAAGCTTAGAAAAGAACTTTAAAAGCAACATAGAAAAGCATAAGCTGCTACGAACAAAGCCTAAGTTTAATTTGAAGCACCTTTCTCGTAACTTTGTTTACTACACAACTATCATAGTTTTGCCTGTTTATAATTTCTTACATTTTTCATAAATTTTTATAGTGAGAAATTTTTTTAATAATAAGTATGTAAATTATTAGAAAAATGGTGTCCTACTTTTAAAATTACAATACTCAAAATAGCTTTTAAAAAGTTTATTTTCTTGTAATGATTATATGTGCAACTACTAAAGATGGGTCTTTTGTGATAATTTTTTCACAATTGTTTTATTTAATTATAAATTCATTATCATATTAAATAAATTTTTATGTTGTGAATAATCTTTTTTATCAAATTTATCAAAATTTTTAAATTCAGATATGCTAAAATAGATGTAGAATGTGATTTTGTTAAAAACTTGGTTGATTTCATCTTGATCTGTTGGTTGGGGTTTTGACTATCAACCAAAAGGTCGTAAGTTTAAAACTTGATGTATTAATTTGGCTTTAATTGACTCAAAAATTCAAAAAAGAAAAAATCTTTAAAATTAAAATTTTATTTTGAAAAACTAAGGCCTCATTTGAGACTACTTAATTTTATCCTTTTTTTTTTTTAAACCAAAACTCAAATTTTTTTATTATTTTGAGAAGCGTTATTATATTATTTTCTCCGTTTAAAATATTCATTTCTTCTATTTACATTTTTGAAAAGGAAAAGATAAAGAAATCAAAGTAACCCTAAAGTTTCATTTGGAATAGCTCTCATTATTTTTTAAAGAAGCTTATTAGTACAAAAAAAAATTAGTTGAAATTTTTTTGTAAAAATTGATTTAGAAAGCAGGAAGAAAGCTGTTTCAAAGGAAGCCTAGGATTAAAATTTAAAAAGAATTTAACGTTCACACAATAATTATATAGCTAGGTCTTTCCATACCTCTTTCCCTCTGATCGGAAGCTCGAAAGTTTTGGGCCTAGGGTTTTAAGAACGGGAGGAGCGGAAGCCGGAGATGGGGATCTCGTCACCCTCCTGCTCGCAGCAGAGCTCTACTATCTACTGGGATTCAGCCGAGCCGAAGTATGGCTACTTCTAGTGGGCGAGCAAGAAAAGCAAACGGTGACAGTTGTCAGGATTTTAGTGGTTAGTTCTTTTCCTTCTTTCAATCAATGCTACGACGTATTATTTAGTAACCACCTCGCTTAGCTCAGTTGGTGAGCCTGAACAATTCCTCTCTCATGTGGTGCTACTTTGTAAATGAGGAGAAAATAATTGTGTGCACCTGCATCTGTGTGGTTGGTTGTTGGTAGGACTATCGAGAGATTTGTTACGCGGGCATATACATCTTTTGAGGATGCCAGAGGGTAGATATCCCGTTCAAAACATTTAACGCGAGTATCCACCCGCTGTCACTCTAAAGAGAGCACTTAACGGCGTAACTAATTTTTTGACGGAACCTAACGAGATCATCCACCAACATTAGACCAACACTGATTTTGCTCCATCCTGTAATCTTTTTTTTTTTGGAATATTTTGATCAATTAAGGCAAATTCATGCACACCACGCATACACAAAGACTCGAACTCAGGACCTCTTAGTTGAAATATAAGCTTTCAACCAATAAGTCAAGGTGAGTTGTGTCTAATGCCTGTAATCTGTTGAGTGAATATGCTTTATCAGGAAGAGGGCAACTAGAGTGGACCACGGGAAAGGTCCCACGTTGCCTAATATATATAAGAAGGAAAACGACAAGAAGTGAACCTTGACGGTCCAAATTATGCCACGTTGGAATCCGTGGGCCCGAGAATGTACGGCCCTTGCACAAAAAACGAGCAAAAGACATAAATTTAATATTAAAAAATTAAAATATGAGATTTTGCTTGATTTTCATGATCATTATCTTTGAGATCTTTGTTAATCAGTATTATTTTGTTTTATTAGTGATTGGATTGGGTGAAAAAGAAATACATCCTAAAAAATATTGTTTTAAAAAATATTTGTTATTATTTAGATAAGTGTAATGTAAATACAGTGAAATAATTTTTTTTATTTGATTTGAAGTAAAATAAATGTAGTGTAAAGTTCATGATCATAATGACAGTAAGTGGTAGTTGTAGCACAGTGGCTTGTCAAGGCAGTGGTGGTGGTTAGCAGCCAATATATATGGTGGCTGAGGATGGTGAGTGACGGTCAATAGTCGATGGTGGTGGCCGGCGACAAGCAGCAACAAGAGGTGTTGTTTGCCATGAGAAAGGTTTTTGCTCAAAACTAAAAGAGTTTTCTTTATCTCAAAATTAAACTAAAATAATTTACAGTACAATCTTTTTACTTTACTTTGCATTCCTTTTAATTTCATCCAATGAAACATTCACATTTTCAAAAAATATATAAATGATTTATTTACACCCATTTTTTTCAAACTAAAAAGTGATTCATTTAAGCTTTTTGGTTGTAAACTTGTAAATTAAGAAACAAATGGTTAGAGGCATTTTGATTTTGTAGATGTTTGATATAATAAAGACATGAGAATTGCAAAGTAAAATGAACTTAGAACTATCCAGAACCTAAAAGTGATATATCATAAAAAAATTATCTTTATGGGAAATGAATATCGAGGTAAAATCAAGTCAGAAACTTCAAAAATTAAATTCGGGATCACCTGAATTCCGATTTCATTAAACTTATAGTCAAACTGAGCGTCTCGGAAATAGGAACTCAACGACACTAAATTCGACTCAATCCGAGCCCAAATGAGTCTAAATCAAGGACCCGAAGCGCTGTTGGAAAGTTCGAACCACAATTTGAGTTATCAAACGGTTTACAAATATGATGTTCTTATAATCGAATCGAGCGGCCCAACTATACGAATCCAATGAGCCAAGATCGCCAAATTCCGACATCATTAAGATCTTCAAATATCTAACGAACGGTACACTATCAAGGGATTCAATATCAGTCGTCCATCCAACCACTCCCTATTTACCATTGATCTCTCACCTATTTACAAGTCACGCCACTCCATAATATCTACAAATAGACCTCTCATTTCTTATGAGAGGGGGCCCAAGCAAGGAGAGGAAGAGAGGAAGGGGAAGAGAAAAGAAGAAGATTAGGAGGGAAGAAACTCCTCCTTGACCACTAACGCCGGAATTCTGCCCGACGCCCAAGTGACGCCAAAATTCTGCCCGACGCCCATGTAACGCCGGAACTCTGCCCGATTTCCCAATGACGCCAGAATTCTAAGTGACTCTAAATTCATCTCTAATACGCAACTTGTTTGTAATCGGATTTCAATCCGGAAGTGAAGCATTGTAATCTGATTGTAATAAATTTTAAGGACGAATCAGCCTCTTGTACTTCAAACAAACACTAGTTGAATTATTTCAACTGGGCACGACCTCGTGATTTTTTCCCTTTCCAGGGTTTTCCACGTAAAAATCATGGTGTTATTTCTCATATGTTTGTGTGTTAGATATCCGTACAACGCTGAAACGGAAATTTTCTAATTCTATCACCGTGTATATTCTAGTCCGCAACAATAATATATGCTTGAGAAATAATATAGTAGGCCTATTAATCAAAGAAAACTATTTTTTAAATCATCAATATAAATAATATTGTTAGATGTAAGAAAATTCAAAATGACAGAAAGATAGATAGTTTAACATTTTAGATTTGTACAAAAGATCTATCAAATATACAGATAAGAGAATAATTGCAAGAGATGTCAAATTTTTAGTTAAAAATCCAAAAAAGAAAAATAAGTATAAGACCTAGCAAGTTACAATTATCTTACTACTATTTTTCATCTATCACAAAAAATATGTTATAAAATAATTAATTTTTTTCAACTTCAAAACTTACAATTTATGATATTGTGATTATTTCTATTTTAATTTACTTTGATAAATTTGATAAATTCCAAAGTACTTCTTATTTTATAAGAAATTGAAAGAACTTTATCATAATTTGAGTTTATTTCATATTTATTTATTTTGAATAATTATTAAGTATTTTGGAGTTTTAAATATAATATTATTGTTGCGTCCTGGAATATTCACGGTGGTAGAGAAATATATAGTTTAATGTCTTAGCGTTGTACGAAGATCTAACACACAAACTGTTGAGTCTAGTAATTAGGTTGTTAAGCCTAAGTAAATGTCCAACGGCTACCAAGAGGGGGGTGAATTGGTAGTTTTAAAAATTTTAAACCCTCTTAATAATAAAGTTGAACCGAAATAAAATTTTCTTTTAAAGTTTGTAGAAAAATGTTTTTCAACCACAGAGTTGTTAAAACTGAAATTTAAAATGCGGAAACGTAAAAGCAATAAAGTAAATGACACCAGATTTATAGTGGTTCGGTCTATAACCAGACCTACATCCACTCCTCAGAGGCACCCTCTGAGTATTGCACTAATATCACAAAGTGACTCTCCTTTAGCACCCACAGCAAGGCGGAGAAGCCTGTACAAAACACTCTTTTCACCACTCCCCGGTGCGGCAGAGAACCGTCATCCTTTCACACTCTCCTAGTGTGGGCAGAGAACCGTCGTCCTTTCACACTCTCCTAGTGTGGGCAGAGAACCCTACGGCTGTTCACACTCTCCAAGTGTAGGCAGAGAACCTTCTTCCTTTTACACTCTCCTAGTGTGGGCAGAGAACCCTACGGCTGTTCACACTCTCCAAGTGTAGGCAGAGAACCTTCTTCCTTTCACACTCTCCTAGTGTGGGCAGAGAACCCTACGGCTGTTCACACTCTCCAAGTGTAGGCAGAGAACCTTCGTCCTTTCACACTCTCCTAGTGTGGGCAGAGAACCCTACGGCTGTTCACACTCTCCAAGTGTAGGCAGAGAACCTTCTTCCTTTCACACTCTCCTAGTGTGGGCAGAGAACCCTACGGCTGTTC
>NW_021318726.1:1478334-1502042 GCF_001605985.2 Dendrobium catenatum
CTGATCGTCTTGTACGATATTTATTTTCGTCTGTACGAAAATTTTCCAGTGGACTGGTCGCCTCGTACGATGGTAAAATTCGTCTGGATGAAATTTTATAGAGAACCCATCGTCCGGGACGATATTAAAATTCGTCCTGGACGAATAGGACTTAGAAAAAAAAATTTTCAAGCAAGTTCCTATTCGTTCCAAGTGCTCTATAGGAGATAACTGACAGATCGTCCAGTACGATAAATATCGTCCTGTACGATCAGTATAGAATTTCAAGATCTCCTTATTTTCTGTGTGTGAGATTTTATTCACTCAATTACAATCACTCCCTTTCAAAATTAATTCAAAGTCTCATGTTGAATTTGATTTGAAGTTTTCGTAGTCTGGAGTCTGATTTTCCTGAAATGTTAGTACACACAAGAGCAAGTGCAAATCTTCTGAAATTGATAGGAGATAACTATACATTTGAACAATAATGTTTGGAATCATCAAAACTACATAAGTTGCACAATTATAAATCATTCAAATAGCAACTATTCAAACACAAACAAATAAGAGAGATGGTGTAGCATTCATAAGAAACACCAGAGTTTTTACGTGGAAACCCCGGAATAGGGGGAAAAACCACGGGGCCTGGCCTAGTTTGAATGAATCCATTAGTATTTGCAATCGATTACAAATGAGGCCCTTCTTTAGGAGAAGGCCTTGGCATGATGTCACAAACATACATCATATAAAGCACATTACATGATGGGAGTTATATGGACATGTTTGTTTGGTTGGCAGGACCATAATCGATGGGATAGAGGTCGAAAAGGCTATATTTGGCAGGAGACCAGGGTCAAAAAGACCATTGTCCGGTGATGTAGGTCAGAAGGAGCGTAATATGCAGGAGATCGAGGTCAGAAAGATCATTGTCCGACGATGTAGGGCAGAAGGACAGTAATATGCAGGAGACCGATGTCAGAAAGACTGTTGTCTGGTGATGGAAGTAGGATGGACCATAGTAGGTGATGGAGGTCGGAAGGATTGTAATCGACAGGAGACCATGGTCATAAAGATCGTTGTCTAGTGATGGAGGTCGGAAGTATTATGGAAGAACTTTGGACATCAAGTGGTGGCCTGGTGGAGCTCAAGGCCTCAAGTAGTGGTTTGACGGAAGTCCGGGCCTCAGGTGGTGTTATGGTGGCGCATAGGGCCTTAAGTGGTGGTCTGACAGAAGTTTGGGCCTCAGGTGGTATCCTGGTGGAACATAGGGCCTCAAGTGGTAATTCTGCAGAAGTTCGAGCCTTAGTTGGTGGCCTGGTGAAGCATAGGGCCTCAAGAGGTGGTCCAGTGGAAGTCCGGGCCGTAGGTGGTGGTCCGACGAAGCCACAACATCAGGTGGTGGTCTGGGTGAGGCGAGGGCCTCAAGTGGTGGTCTGGTGGAGGTGAGCACCTTTAGTGATGGTCCGAAGGAGGTGAGGGCCTTCAGTGGTGGTCCGACGGAGCAACGACATCAGGCGGTGGTTTGGCGGAGGTGAGGGCCTCAAATAGTGGTCCAGCGGAGGTGAGGGCCTCAAGTGGTGGTTCAGCGGAGCAATGGTGTCAGGCGGTGGTCCGGAAGAGGTGAGGGCCTCAAGTGGTGGTCCGGCAAAGCAACGGCGTCAAGCGGTGGTCCGGCGAAGGTGAGGGCCTCAAGTGGTGGTCAAGCGGAAGTCTACGGGTGGTCGAGAAGGAGCTTCTTCCTTCTCTTCCTTCTCTTGATCTTCCTTCTTATCTTCTTGCTTCGATCCCCCTTTTCAAGAGAAATGAGGGGTCTATTTATAGATTTCTCGAGTGACATGACCCATAAATAGGTGAGAGATCAAGGGTAAATGGGGAGTGGTTGGATGGATGACCGATATTGAATCCCTTGATCATGTATGATTCGTCAGACATTTAAAGGTCTTAATGATGTCAGAATTCAGCGATCTTGGGCTCCTTGTATTCGTCTCGTCGAGCCTCTTGATTCGATTATAAGTACATTATATTTGGAAACTGTTTGGTAACCCAAATTGTGGTTCAAACCTTCCAACAGTGCTTCCGGTTCTTGATTTGGACTCATTTGGGCTCGGATTGAGTCGAATTTGGTGTCGTTGCGTTTGTATTTTTGAGGCGTTTAATTCGACTGTAAGTTTGCTAAAATTGGAGTTCGGATGGTTCCAATTTTAATTTTGGAAGTTTCCAAATTGATTTTACATCAAGATTCGTGCTCGATCAAGATAATTTTTTGATGACATATCAATTATAATATCATTATTTTAAATGAAAAATGAGTTAAGGCTCTATATTTGATACATGCAATAGTTAAGAGAGATTCAGTTGAATAATACCATAAAGAAAGGAGTTAATTTGAGCATATTAATTATTAGTTATTAATATTTATAATTTTATTTGCTGGAATTTATGTTATTATGATATAAAAATTATGGGATGGAAATTTTATAAGAAATTTAGGAAAAAAATTATATCAGGATTTTCTAATACAATATTGATTTTAGCGAAAAAGAATTTTAGAAATATGATAAGCAATTTTTTTTTTCAACGAATCTGCCATGTTTCCAATCTCTCTTTCTCCCTCCCTCTAAAGTGTAAACCTAGGAGTAATTTTCTACTTAAATAAAATCGAAGGTATTGGGTTTTGCAAGTCTACACATTAGTGTGAGAGATTATTATCTTAGCATTATAAAAAAAAATTAACATGCTCAAAAAAAGTTGTTGAAGATAAAAAAAATATTTTACATGAAAAATTTAAAGAGGAGAAAAATCATAGGTCTGGCCCGGCTGCAACAATTCACTAAAAAATATAAGATCCAAAAATTATCGCTCCCTCATAATTGAAGAAGAAGAGATTATGTTTGAAATATATAACCAATTCCAATTGTAGGGATTATAGAATTTAAATGTCCGCAAGTGGACAATTAACAACCTAACAACAAGATTATATATTGACAAAAGTCTGGAGACCATGTTAGAGATTGTTGGTGGTGGTCATTGATGGTGATATCTAAAAAAGTGCAATAGAGCTTTTTAGTTCTACGAGCAGTTGGATCACTCTTCTGTAGAAAATGATATTCTATTTATACATTTTTTGAGATGAGCGTTCTTGTAAATTTGGCTAGAATCTAAATACCTCCATGATATGGTCAATATTGATCACATTGATTAAAGATCATTTGTCAAATATTTGAATTCTTTAATGATATCAAAATCAAGTGACCTTGGGTTTATTAGATTTGTCTTGTTTAGCCCCTAGATTTGACTATAAGCGTGCTATAAATAAAGTCTAGTGGCCTCCAATTCAAGATCCATCGGTGGTGCTTGATTGCTCTTAAGGAGGAACTTTTATTTGGTTCGGTCACCTGACGTAGTTCTACGTTCGGACGCCAGTAAAATAGTGCCACGTGATTTACCGCGCGGCCCGACAACCCCGACCCGGAACGGAGACGGGATTGCTATGTTCGCGTGTTACTAAGTATTGCTCGGTATTTGCTCGATATTGGTCGATTTTGCTCGGCAATAACGAGAATTACCATTCTGTAAAGATCAATACCGAGCAATACAGAGTTTTTCTCGGTATTGCTCGGTATACTCGGTATTGCTCGGTATTGGTCTTCACAGAGCGATTTTTTTCATTATTGTCAAGCAATACCGAGCAATACCTAGCAATATCGAGTAATATCGAGTAATACCTAGAGCAACACGCGAACATAACAATCACGGATCAAGTCGTAGGGCCGAGTAAGACCACGTGGCGACATGTTATTGTCGTCCGAACGTAGAACTACGTCAGGTGACCTGACATAATAATTGTTCGAGAGACGCACATAATAATACAAAAATAGTGAAATAACTTGACCATTTTTGTCACGCTAAATTTGACCCCTAAGTTGACCTGATTAGAATTAAATCAAGTGGACTTAAGCCAAGTTAATTCGATCTCAACTCAAAAGAGACTTGTTTGTCTACATGAGAACCCATCTCACACATGTGACTATCATATAAGAACTTGTCATAGTCGAGCGAGTAAGATCTATCAATTGACCCTAACGATAATAATTTATGAAATCATTCCTAACGACTACTCGAGAAAGCACAATTTCCCGAAGTAAACTTGTTGCGTCCAGGAGTATTCGTGGCGGTAGAGAAATATAAAGTTTATCGTCTTAGCGTTGTACGAAAATCCGGCACGCAATCAGATAAGAGAGAGAGGGTCTAGCATTTATGAGACACCAAGATTTTTTACGTGGAAAACCCCTGTAAAAGGGGGAAAAACCACGGGGCCTAGCCCAGTTTGAACGAATTCACTAGTATTTGCAATCGATTACAAATGATGCCCTTCATTGGGAGAAGGCCTTAGCTTGATGTACATCTTATATGGAGTACATTACATGATGTAAATATAAAGAGCTACTATTGACGTATTCATTTTGATGGAAGGACTACAGTCGCCGGGCGATGTAGGTCAGGAGGACCGTAGTCAGCTGGCAACGGAGGACTGTAGTCGGCGGGCGATGTAAGTCAGGAGGATCGCGGGCGACGGAGGTCGAAAAGACTGTAGTCTGACGACGATGATCAGAAGGACAACGTCAGGTAGAAGTCCAGCAATGGAAAGAAATGCATCTTCGCATAGGCGTCCAGCGAAGTCTGATAACCGGTAGAAGTCCGGCGTCGGGTAGAAACTTGGCGAAGAGTGAAGGTCCGACGTCGGGTAGAAGTCCGACGTCTTTGGTGGCAGAGGAGAACTCCGGCTTCACTTGGGCGGAGTTTTGGCGTCAGGAGGGAACTCTCTTCTAAATTGGGAAGAATTTCAGCATCCCATGGAAGTTGGGCAGAATTCTGGCGTTCTCCCGAATATCCGGTAGAGTTCCAGCGTTTTCAGGCGGCAGGAAGAGCTCCGGCGGTGGTCGAGGAGGAGCTTCTTCCTCCTCCTCTTCTTCTTCTCTCTCTTCACTTGAGTTCCTTTGGTGTAGAATGAGGGCTCTATTTATAGTTTTTCTGGAGTGGCATAGCCCGTAAATAGGCATGAGATCAGAGGCGAATTGGGAGTGTTTTGAATGGACGGCCGATATTGAATCCTTTGATCATGCACCATTCGTTGGGCATTTGAAGGTCTTAATGATGTCGGAATTCGACAATCTTGGGCTCGTTGGATTCTTCTCGTTGAGCCGTTCGATTCGAGTATAAGCTCGTCAAAAACCGATAACGTTTGGTAACTCAAATTGCGGTTTGAACCTTCCAACAGCGCTTTGAGCCCTTGATTCGGACTCATTTGGGCTCGGATTGGGTTGAATTTGGTGTCGTTGGATTCCTATTTCCGAGACGCTCAGTTTAATTATAAGCTCGTTGAAATCGGAGTTCGGGTGCCCCCAAAATTAATTTTTGAAGTTTTCAACTAGCTTTTGCCTCGAGATTCGTGCCCGATCAAGTTAATTTTGTGATGATGTATCAAAACTAATAAGGGGAAATTTTATAAAGAAGCAAGCTAATGATTAAAATTAGCAGAAGAAGCATAGATAAAAAAAAAATTAATTAGAAGCAAATTCGCTAAATGAAATGGCGTATTTCATATTACGCTTAATTATTTGGCGCATTAAGAATACACCATATAACTTGGCGTATTCCCTTAAGCAAAAGAGAGAGCAGGAGAGAGACGACAGTAGAGAGAGAAAAAGAGAGAGGAGATGGCAGCGGAGAAAAAGAGGGAGAGAGAGAGAGTAGAGAGAGAATTTAAATATTAATTTATAATAACTTATAAGTTTTTAATTTATGTTTTTAAAACTTATATTTAATATATTTAATTAAAACTTATAAATTTTGTATTATTTAAACTAAAAATTTAAGTTAAAACTTATCTTTAATATATTTAATTTAAACATAAGTTTTTAGTTTCCGTTTTTAAATAAAATTTTTTTTTGAAACTAAAAATAAAATAAAACTTATATTTAATATTTATTAACTTATAATAACTTATAAATTTTCAGTTTTCAGTTTTTAAAATAAATATAAATATAAAATTAAATAATTAATTTAAATTTTATAATCTAAAAAAGTATTTAAATTTTATTATTTAATTATAATAAAAAATGTCATATTAAAAATAAATAACTTATAAATACGCCTAAGTTCTCAACCAATAGGCCAAGGAGAGCTGGTGTAGTTGTGCTTTGATTGTAGACAAAAGAAAAAATCTGAGGGTTCTTTCTGTTAATATCCACACATAATAAAAAAAATACGCCACGTCATCCCACGACTTGGTACTCTTCGGTACCGCGGCTCGATACTACTGACGTGACTATACTTAATTAAATACTTTTTTAGATTATTATAATTTAATTAAAAACTATAATATTTACAATATTTATAAGTTATTTATTTTAATATGACATTTTAGATTATTATTAATAAATAATAATTAAATACTGTTAGATTATTATAATCTAATTAATTATTTAATTTATATTATATTTATTTTAAAAACTGAAACTGAAAATTTATAAGTTATTATAAGTTAATAAATATTAAATATAAGTTTTATTTATTTTTAGTTTCAAAAAATTTTTATTTAAAAATGGAAACTAAAAACTTATGTTTAAATTAAATATATTAAAGATAAGTTTTAACTTAAATTTTTAGTTTAAATAATACAAAATTTATAAGTTTTAATTAAATATATTAAATATAAGTTTTAAAAACAGAAATTAAAAACTTATAAGTTATTATAAATTAATATTTAAATTCTCTCTCTACTCTCTCTCTCCCTCTTTTTCTCCGCTGCCATCTCCTCTCTCTTTTTTCTCTCTCTACTGTCATCTCTCTCCTCCTCTCTTTCTTTTGCTTAAGGGAATACGCCAAGTTATATGGTATATTCTTAATACGCCATTTAATTTAGCGAATTTGCTCCTAATTAAATTTTATTTTATCTATGCTTCTTCTGCTAATTTTAATCATTAGCTTGGTTCTTTATAAAATTTGGCCTCCGAATAATCAACTTTATGTATTTGACTATCAATAGAGGCCAACCTAGTAACTTCATAAGAGCTTGATATGCAACTTCATTAAGTCCTACCTTCCGATTATACTACATAAGTATTATATTTTTCTCTAATTTTTCATTCAACCATGAATGTAAATACCAAATTTAGGATCATTAAAAAAGTAAATAACAAGTCATTATTGTTATACCAAAATGTTCATCTTATTATGCGCAATCCAATGCTACAGATGGCTCATGAATACAAGAGATTATTATGCGCGGACACCAGACGAGTCCAAAGGCCAATTCGGATGTGCCACGTCACCTAATGCACAAATTATTGGGTGATATGACGCGTCAGGATTGAACTCGGAATGTGTCCGGGCCGGTCCGATGTAATGTAAAGGTTTCAAGAATTCTTGGAAGTTCAAATTAATATGAGTTAATCAGGAGAAATCTATTAAAATTGAGATGATGATACACTACCACCATATTGTTCATGACCAACAAGGATGGGAGAATTTGCCGGTTCACTGGCCGATCAGAATATAGAGGTTGTAGCTATTGCTCCCTTTATATGTGGGATGTAAGGTCATGTGACTAATCTTATTTCATGCCAATCCTTTCCAATTCATAGTTATAGCCTTTTTTTTATAATTTTTATTTAGTTTGAACAGAGAAAAAAAAATCCCTGATGAGGCTCTTCGGCAAGCACGTATTCCCGAGGCAGATTGTTCTTCTCGCTTCAGGGTACCTCCACTTCTTTTTCTCTTCCTTTCTCTTCATTAATTCGCGATTCAAATTCAAAGACTCTATCTTTACTTCATAAAAAACTAAAATAAAATTCAGGCTTTTGTTCCTGGCTGCCACTACTTATGATGTTCACAGATCTATCAAATACAACGAGAAACCGCCAACAAGGGAACAGATTGATGCACTGCAATCTTACCTCGATTCCAAGCGCCCAGTTCCTCCCAATCAAGAGAAATTTTAGATCTTGACCTTGTTAATTTCTTTTTATTTCTCCCAGATTTCTATCCTGTTTGTTTGTTTATCGAATCATTAGCTTTTGCCCTCAATTAATCGGTGATCGGCTTTGTTGCGTAATAAAAAAGGCGACAACTTTAGCTTGCCCGCATCATGTTTGATGATATTACAAAGAGAAAGCAGTCTTAGCTGAAAGCACGATCTGAATGCTTTACAATAGAAAAGATTAGAGGAATCGTGGTGTTTAATAACTGTTATTTATTACTTTTTATATTATAAATTATATATTTTATTTCGGCATATAAAAAACTTTCCTATTGTCCTGGTAGTCCATACCTGATAGTATAAGTGGGGAATTGACCAAATATTCATCTAGCATGGCTAACTAACTAATTGAGTCTTTGTTTGGCTCGATTGAGTTGGTTTAGGCTACTTCAGGTTGCCAATCCATGTGACCAAGTGATTGGAAACTCAACAGTCGATAACTGTGACGCCATAGGTAGATTACTTAGAGATACTGATAGGATGAGTGCAGAGCACTTTAAGAAGCTGTGAGAGATCCTCCTCTTTTCTTCTTCCTCATCCTTTTCCTCCTAATTGTAGCTATAATCTGGAAGTTATTACATTTCTGGTGGATGTAGGTGAAAACTGATGAATTACTTGTGTTTTGCTATTCTTTTCTCATTGAGTTATCTCTCTCTTGTTGAAGGTCTATTTCCATCAACTTGAGTAAGTTGACTCAGAGAATCCCACTTGATTCCGTTCCTGATCTCCCTTCAATCTGCAAGCAGTAGAAAAGTTCGAATCTCACTCATGCTTGCGTTATCATTGATGCCGAGTGATTTTAGATACATTCAGAGATGCATCAAATGATAAAGACTGCTTGACCAACTAGGTTGTTGATATATGTGTGGAGGTTTCTATGGTCGATTGAGCTAATCGAGTAGATATTAATGGGTGGTGTCTTTTGTTTGACGGGGGAGAATTTTAACATATTTAAGTTCTACGTAACTTTTCAGGAGGCAGATTGGGTTTTAGATAAGACACTATCCAAAATTTCACATTCATTTTTCACATTCATTTTGTGAGGATTTTATGATTTGAGTTTTGGTTTCCTATATAATTAAGTATTTCTCCCGATAATGAGAGAGAGCTTTTGATTAAGGCTAGTCGTGGCATAGGCATTGAGTGCACAGTATATAATAACACCAAATTTAGGAATTTTAAATTTGGTTTTACACTTTAAAGTTTGAGCTTTAAAAATTATCACCATGGACATAAAAGTGTGATGGGAGAATAAAGATGAGCCAGATCAAAATCTCATGATTCTGTCATCTCTGACTGTCATGGTCTCTAGACTACTTAGAGGCAGGGGCGGAGGTAGGGTGGGGGCACTGGGGCACGTGGCTAAATGATTTTTTTTTGTAACTTTTTTTATATACAAACCGTCAATGCAAAAAAAAGAAACTAAAAATCATTTGTTGAGTTCTCTCTCTCTCTCTCTCCTCCCTTCGTAACTGTATTGCAAATAAAAGCTAAAATCCACTGCATTGTATGTACAAAAAGCAAAAAACCATTTAACCAATATATATTTTTAGTATTTTTTTTATCATTCTTTTTTCAAAAAAATGTTTCAATTTTATTTTTAGGATTCTATTTTAACTTGTGAAAATTAAATTAAATTAAAAAAAATTAATTGTAAAATTTTATTTGAGTTAAAATAATTTTAAAATTTTAAATGAAAAATTTTCAGATAGTGTGTGTTTATTTTTGTTCACTTGAGAAAATTTTAATTTTTCTATGAAAAAGATTTTCAATTTGTCTAATCATTTTTTTATTATTTACTGATTATCATTCAAATGATGAAAATATAGTGAGAAAAATATACTTATTAAGAGGGCGCATTGTCAGCCTTAGGATTATAAATTCCTACGAACACAAGTTGGAAAAAAATTACATGGATTTAAAACTTGCTTTATTATTTACTGATATATATATTGCATTTCGATTCAAATTCCTGCTTTATTATTTAGCCAATATGTTGAAAAAAATAGGATTTGAATTTAGATCATTTACTGATTAAATGTGCTGACCATGTGAAATTTTTTTTATGTCCATTTTTTCTTTCACAGCCCAACTTCTTTTATGTAGTCATATCTTCAAAATACTTTTATTATTAATCACAATTATAATTTTTCTTAATTCGAACTCAAACAAACTATATCATTGCCTGGATATCAACTCATTTAATTGATAAAAATCTCAAAACTTACTACTAAGATCTTAAATTTAAATTCCATCTATATTAAATCTATGATATAGATTTTAGCCATGCAAAATTATTAACACAAAATTCTTATTTTAGCCATGCAAAAATTGCACTTTGACTGCTATTAGTAGGAGCATAACAAAAATATAACCCTCTATTTGGCAACTAAGGCTTTGTCTTGAATGTCTTTCTTAATGCTTCTTAAAATAATTTTTAAGTATATGAATTTTAATTTTTATACTATAAAGCTACTTTATATACTATAAGAATGATATATTTAATAGCATTGACAAAAAATTGATTGTACAGCGGTTTCAAAAAATAAAGACTCAAGAGAGAAATTATAGATAAAATGTTAGTTTTTTTTATTTTATCATATATTCTATCTTTTTAGAATAAAACTAACAATTTAAAAAAAATTAAAACCGACAATGCCAATTTTAAACCCTGATGAAAAATGTTTAGGTTTTTTTTTTTACATCAATGATTTGTGCCCCCACATCAAAAAAATCCTGGCTCTGCCCCTAGTTAGAGGAGGTATTCATCCCAACCTGATTGATGGAATCTTATCGACAGTCATGAGTTGTTTCGTCCAATGATACCTTGCAGATCTGGGGTGGCGTTCGTCTAAGGGAATACATTAGAATCCACCTTAGCTGACAAAGGAGGTTTTATGCCTATTGAGCACACCGTATGATTCATTACTCAATGGTTTGAAACCATTATGGAAGACTTTGACTATGATTGTAATAAATTAGTGTTTTGCAGCAAAATCACATAATCAGAAGGCACATGTTATGTCCATGTTGGTAAGAGACTATTGAGGATGCACCTTACTGATACACCTGACTCGATTCGCTCTTTGTGAGCTTATGTTAATTTCAAATTTGTCACTCCTGAAAAACTGTTACAGGAGGTGGATGAGTTTTAGTTTTAAGTTTTTTAGGTGATAAAATTTCCAATTAAATGTTTAAAATTTGGATAAATTTTAGATTCTAAAATTTTAATAAGATTTAAACATTGACTCATCCGATTGAGATTTATATTCAATGTGATCATCATCTGAGTTGCACATAATTAATTATTTAAATACTATCAATTCTGCTCACGTACTAATTGAGGATATAGTTTAACATTGATGATTATATGCTGCTAAAAAAAAAACTATGTTTTGTGATGAGTTTTGTTTAGAGAGCCTTTTAAGGGTTACAACAAATTTGTTATTAAGCATTCATTTGTTAATTCAAGTTAGGTCAACTCTGGTCTTTTAAAGGAGGATGATGAAAATTTGAATATTTGACCCGAGCACAATGTTCTTGGCCCGTTGAATTTAAGAATCAAATGTGCTGATCGGAGCACATGAGGGATATATTTAGTTTGAAAATAGATTTTAATATTAGTGGGCATTTAACCCCGTGCAGTATTCTCAGACATTTATGTTTAAGATTTTAGCACATTTGTCAGAGCGCATGCATGATTTTGTTAATTGCTTACATTCTTCCTTGTCATCATTTATATAGTCTTCTTAATAACTAATATATGTTGCATTTTATATAGTTCCAAGTGATATATCCACAAGACCTAGACTAGTAGCTTCCTCAACGCTTCGGTTTTGAGAAATTGAGAACGTGAGGGAGTTACACGTGAGAGGGGCGGTTGGAGCGTCGTTTGGGAGAGCGTGGGATCGTGCGTGGGTAGAAACTAGTAGCTTTCTCAACGCCATGGAAGAAGCAACCAGGCTCGACTCCTCTTCCTCGTGGATTCCTCCGATGTCATATCCTATCGCCTACAGCTATAGAGAGGTCTCAAGGGACTCTTCACCAAGCCTTCAATAGTAGCTTAAACGTTGCTCAACCTCTCCCAATTGGCGAATTATTACGTCCGGTCACCACCGGACGTCCGGACACCCAATCCAGACGCGCCATATCACTCGAATACACTGGTTCAGGTGTATTTTGGTGACGTGACACGTTTGGATTAGTGTTTGGACGAATCTGGACACCGGACGTAATAATTTGCCCTCTCAATTTTCCTTGGAGCTGCAAATATCTTTAAAAATGATTGAAATTAGTAGGGAAATATTAGAATAGCCATAGGTCCTTAGCCTCCTGGAGAAAGAAATGACAAAATTCTTAGTTTGATAGTTATCTAAGTCTATAAAGGTTCATCAAAACCTAAATTTTGTTTAGCAAACTATTCAGTTATGGACTTAGATCATGTTGATTGGTCTTAGTTGATTATTGTTTTAAGCTTAAAATCTCATATTAATCAAAGAAAAAGTATGCCCCATGAATGATATACCAACATAATATTCGTCTATATTATCCAAAATAATAAAACTCTTATACGATTAACTAATACTAAAAATATCTATGATATAATCTCTTTTATATAACGACAATGCAATAGCCAAAAATAGCGCTAATTAATAATAAAAAATCATATTACGCCATCTCTTATATTTAAGGATAATATGTACCCAAGATAATGCACAAAACTCTGATACAACTATTTAGCAATGATAAAATCCTATGATATCTCAAAGATAAATTATGTCCCCAATTGCTACACATGCCAAATAGTGGTAATCAAAATTAGAAGACAATGTAGCACCAAAATAATAAATTAAACTATAATACGACTGCTTAACAATGAAAAATCATATGATGACGTCCCTTGTATATAAATATAACCGCACCAGCGTTGATTATTCCCTTACCTAGAGTTATCCCCTTACCTAGAGTTATCGGTTAGTTGCTTTGAGTTGCCTCCCTTTAAAACAATGGTAACTTCACATTTAGTTATTTACCATCACGCCAACTTGGACTTGAAAAAGCTTTCTTGATGATGGTTATAATCATCAAATATCCAAACTAGAGAGAATCCCACATTAATAATCATAGCGTCCACAATCTTTCCCTTAGAACAATGAAAAATAGTAAAAATGGTCTTTAGTTTTCTTTACGTTGGTCACATTGAAATATATGAGAATCTTAGGAGAACCCCCCTTTATGTCTCTCTCTCTCAAAAAAAAAAAAAAATCCCACCATCTTAATGATGATGGTGAAAATACATAGATTAACATTAAAGAAATTTCATACAACATGCATCTAACAAGATATCTACACAAAGTTTAGCTTACCCACATAAGTTATCAAAAGAAATATATAAAAACATGAAGTAAATAATGGTGTAGCAACAATTATACGTATTTAAGCTGTTTTATACATTATTAAGGTCAAAAGAATCATTGTTGTTTTGGTAGCATGCTTCAACCAATGTTGCATGCAACAATGATTCAACCAATGCTTCACGTATCATTTAAGCTGTTTTGGTACGTAGCATGCTTCAGGAAAAACATGAAGCATGCAACAATGATACATGAAGCAAAAAAAATATCATTAAAAGAATTTAAGCCGTTTTATACATTATTAAGATCTATGTGATAAAGTAATTGAATTTGGATCGTACACTAAACAAAATTTTTCCTGCAATCTTTAACTTTTCTCTACAACTTACTTCATCAATATCTGTGGCTAGAATTTTCGACTATTAATCTAGAGATTTTGGATTTGAATCTTACATATATAATGTGTATGAATTTGACTTAATTTGCTCAAGTCCAAAACAAAAACAAAAAAACTTTTCTCTATATTAAATTGCTTTAATGTATAAACAAGAAGCAAATTGATCGAGTTGCATGGCCTTTGTTTTTCTTTCTCTTTTTTTATTTTTAATGTTTATTTTTCTTTTTAAGGCTTCATTTGTGACAACTTTCTTGTTGCTTTGTTTTTGTGATCTCAATTATAACTTTTATTTGACCATTATTTTTCATTGCTTTTAATAAATTTTTGTGCTGGGGCGCCCTTTCTATAGTAGCTTTCAATAAAACTGATTTATTTACAGCAGCTTAATAATCATCTTTTTAAAAAGTTACAATCATCCCAAAATAATCCTAAATTTAAACACATTTATAAGGTATCCGAGCAAGAATTCCTTTCCCTTGTAGGTGTTTTCCATGATCGATGTAAGTTGGTGCCGACAGCTTTCTCTTCTTGTTTTTAGGTGCGAATGCGAGTCTGCAGTATTATATTTATCTATTGAAGCAGAAGATTGAGAACAATATATTATAGCCTAAAGAGAAAGAGAGTGAGTGAGAGGGAAAGAGAGTGGGAGAGCATGTGGAGACTGTGAGTTGCCTGACAGTACAAGTAGCCCTTCATGTGGATAGTACGACGATCTCCACATTTACTCATCCTTTTGCTCTTTCGGAAAACACCTTATAAAGCTACTTTCAATGCTTTTTCCATTGCCAGCCTATCCCTCTTATCAGTCTCAGCCACACACACACACACACACACACACACACACACACAGAGGAGACGCTCATGTTCTGAGGACGAGAAGTAATGCAGGAAGCCATGATACAAGAGGATTGGGTAATTGAGCTTCCTCCCAAAAGCCATTAAACATGTCTGGTATTGCGGTTCAGTTCCTGATTTGGAGAAATAAAGTCATGGAGTAGTTAGCTGTTTGCTTGTTTAGGGTTACTGTGTAGAACAGTATTTTCTAGTCCAAAGCTTCTTTTGAGATAATTTTCTTATTACTATTTAAAACATATTTTTAATACAAAAATTTAAGAAGCAGTAAGAAAGTCGTTCCAAACAAAATTCAGGCTTCGTTTAAGAAAACTTTTTTATTGCTATTTAAAATAACTTTATACTAAAAAGTTGCTTTGACAAGCAATAAGAAAACCGTCCCAAACGAAGCCTTAAATTAACTACTCAACTGCACACTAATCATTCTTGTCTAGTTAAGTTTAATATGGGAACTAATCTTTCTATTTGATTGAGGAACTACCGAGCTGCGTATTGGCCCGTTGATCTGCCTGCGGGCTAACAAAGTAAGAACACTGAGCAGGTGACGAGCCCCCATTGGGCTGACCCACAGCCCAGCCCGCCAAGGCTGCAATTTCGGCCCATATTGAAAGAATCCCACACTCTGCCTGTAGTGAAGTGATTTAAATACTTTAATAATTTAAATATTTTATGAAATAAGATTTCTATTTATCATAATTTTATTTAATTATCGAATCCTTTTTCTAGCCGCTATCTCCCATGGCAAAAAATGGCTACCAAATAATAAGTGATTTATATTATCTTATAATGGTTATTAAAATTATTATTAATCCAAATAAACTTTAAAATAAAAAAATAAGAAAAGTTCGGAAGAGGCTGCAACGCTGCGGCAGTCACGAATCTCATGATTCGAATCCAGGTTGGTTTTTAATAACTATTTATATTTAAAAAGCAGCTAAACTACCAAATTTGGGGCCCATTTGCATAAGCTTTACTTAAAGCTGTGCGAGCACGACAGATGTTTCTAAAATATAGTTTTTTTTGCTGTTCGCTGTTTAGGATAAACTTTCGCATCTTAAAAAAGGATGAAAACAAAACCTTCTTTTTGAGACATTTAGGCCATTTAAGACAAACTCATACACACAACGCATACACAAAGACTCAAATCCAAGATCTCTTAGTTGAAAGCATAAGCTCTCAACCATTTTTTTTTTTAATATTTCTACAAATTATTCTAATCTGCAAACGAATAAATAATAAAATCAATGAAGCCTGAATAAAACCAGCCTGGATTTTAACCCATCTGCAAACAAAAATTTTAGATTTTATTTTAAGAAGTAATAAAAAAGTCGTCTTAGAAGAAGCTTACATAAAAATAAATATATATTCATAAATAAGGCAATACCATTATATAAAAAATCCAAACACTAATTAATTGAAAAAATAAAAATAAATGCAAAAGGGTACTAATCTCCGCAATTATAACACAAATGAAGGTACAAAACGTAGTAGCAAATGTATATATTTTGATGCGGAGCATTTTAAGCTTGAAGTATTCCTTATGATATCTTATCTAGTTTGTTAGTACTAGCTTCTAGAATGCTCTTTTAGCTTTATAAATATCAAGTATTGTAGTAGATGGCTCATTGAAGAATATTATGACATTTTAAAGCTTTCAAGCTTTTGTTCCTTTTCTTCCCTGGATTGGGATCGAAATCCTTCTTGCATGTCGAATCTTCCGACGATCCATTACATCAGTCCCTAAACATTCATTCTCCACTAGTCACTCAAATTTTGCATAAGATATATTCTCTTTAATAAGCATTACATTATGTATGTGAATAAAATATTATTCTCGAGTCCTTAAAATGAAGTTCAAAGCATAAAGAAAAATGTCGTCATAACACTTGAACTCATTAATATTTTAGTTTCTTTCAATGTTTTTTTGAGGCAAACAAAAGAAAAACGACAAGGAATGACAATGATGGTAGAAAATCATGGGAGCTTTTAAAATTGGAAGAAAATGCATGAAGAAGCTGTAGTAATAATAAAATTATAATATCATGTATCTACGTGACAAATAAGCTATCCAACATAATTATAAAAAGTAAGTGCTAAGAAATTGTAGGCAATCAATATAACTGGAAAAAATCTTTTTCAATTGTAAACAACTAAATACACATAATATATAATTCATTCAATGTTAAAACAGTAATACTAACAGTGACAGCAGCATTACACGCACAAACTTGCTATCGAACATCAGCGACACTAGGTAAAAAAAACTTACATGCTACCAGTAGTGGTGGTTGCACTGCACACACTAATGGGAGTGACATTGTACACACATTGTCGTCATGTTCGCCAATCACCAATGGCAGCGGCAACTAGGGCTAGCGGGGAGTCGAACAAAACTTCTCACACAAACTTGCATTGAGCGAAATGAATTACAATGACCTAGAACATCTTTAGGTTATTTTCATGTATTTGCTCATTGACCATTTGATCTACAATCAATGACGCAAATCCTCTATTTTTTTTTTGAACCAACACTAATAATTTGCCGGTCTGACCAACCAGACACCGATTTTTTCTCGATTTGCTTTAAAACCGGTTCTATGAGTTAACTAGACTGACTAGCCAATCTTTTCATGATTTAACCAGTTAAACTGACCAATCCGATCCGATCCAATTTTCTAAATCTTACTTCAATATCTTATTATCCAAAAAAAATCTTTATCTTTTAATAGGATAGTAGTAGAAAAAGATAGAGGTAAAGTGGGTAGAGAAAGTCAAAATGAGTGTAAAATAGTCCAAGATAGAGATGCGACGTACAGGAGAGGTATTCTATTCTTCGTTAATCTAAGAGGCGTAATATTATTAACATATATAACGAAAAAAGTGAGGGTTGATTACAGCGAAGCATATATCAAAAACCTCCTTTCCACATAGAACTCCTTGGACCACGAACTGTCTTCCTGCTCACGATCGTGGGCACATTCTCTCTCTCCCTCTCTCTCTCTCTACCTACTTTGGCCTCTTATTCACATATAAGTAAAATTTCATTGCTCCTCCCCACCGTCTGCCCCTCCTCCTTTGTTTGTTCCCAGTTTCATCCCTTCCCTGCTCATCCCTGAAATGATTTCGGCATTACTATCGTTTTGATGGCAAATCCAAGGGAGTGGAGAACGCAGAGATAGCGAACCGCATATATAGAAAGCCGGATAACCGCTCCATTACATTAAGACATAACCCTTTCTCTCTTTCTCTCATCTTCTTCACGCTTTGTCTCCTGTCGGTTTCGAGCATGGCAGCACCTCCCCGGCCATTCCTAATGGGCGGGGGCAGCGGAAGCAGCGGGGGAAATCCCAGCGTGCCTTACCCTGCGGCGGACACAACCTTCACGAAGATCTTCGTTGGCGGGCTCGCGTGGGAGACCCAGAGGGAGACCATGCGGCGATACTTCGAGCAGTTCGGAGAGATTCTTGAGGCCGTCGTCATCACTGATAAGCACACGGGCCGTTCAAAAGGCTACGGCTTTGTATTCTCTAAAACTCCAAAATGGGAACTTGAAGCCTCCATTTTACTCTGTTTTCTTCCCTGATCGTCTCCGCTTTCTCTTTCAGGTGACGTTTACTGATCCGAATGCGGCGATTCGTGCTTGCCAGGATCCGTCGCCGGTGATTGACGGGAGACGGGCAAACTGCAACCTTGCGTCTCTTGGCGCAACCCATCGGCCTCGGCCACCGGCCAATCAATTTGGTGAGTCTTTGTTACCTATTCAATCCTTCTTCCGCAACAATGTTTTCCTTGTAAATTTACTCTTTTTTTTTTTTCTTTTGGGTATTATTTTCAACAGGAACAGGCCGTTTTTGGCCTCCGGCTAGTCAGCCCATGGCTTCCTCTGCCTATCGCGGATCTTCTCTTGCCCCCGTCGCCACCGGCGCCGCTTACTTTCATCAACCATCTCACTATGCCATGCCTTATTCCCTCTACGGGTAATCCAACTAAAATATTTCACTATTTCTCTCTACCCATTCCCCAACTCACACATTCAAATGCCATGAAAAATCTCTTCTTTCTTCTTCTCCAGTTACACCGGCGCATACTCACAAGACAGCGTGTACCCCTTGGTGAGTTTTGAAACGAAAATAAGCAGTTGGAATTAAAACATCAATGACTAACTGATATCAAAGCCATTGCTGCAGAACTATTATGGGTTAACCGGAGGTCAATACCACCACTTCTCTCCTTACTATCCGACGACGTCGCCGGGTGTTTTTCCAAGCTTCTATCCTTACTACCCGCAGTACTCTTACTCTAGTCAAGCGCAAGGGGCTTTTGGCCTGCATTACCCCCAAATGCTTCAATACCCTTATATTCCTCCTCAACTCGGCTCTGCTTCTGCTATTCTTCCCTTGCCGGCCACCATTGCTGCCCCAAACACAGGTGAAATCTCTTCCTCAACATGAAATCAATATCTTCTTAGCTTTCATCTAAATGGCCGGAGCTAAATTTCTTGATGGTACAGTAGGTGTGGCGTCCAGCTCTTCACAGCCATCAGTGAACATCCAGGAGCAGAGGTCAACAGCCTGATTTCATCTCCCTCATTCCATTTACTAACAATGTTCAAATAAAAAGCCTTGAATCTAAAGGTGAAGGAAGTATTGGTCTTTCCTTCTCCTTCTTCTTCTTCTTCTCTCTGTTAATTAAAGAGAAGGCAACTAACTCATAACCATTCCATTGAACAAGCAAGATTGGACTTGCTTGCATGCTTGACTAATACCATTTATGGTCCATAGCATCCCTCACAACCACCTCCACCATTTCCATTCATTCTTGCATTGCTTATTGATCCATTTCTGCTTATTTCCATTTTTTATCTCTGCATATGAAAATTTAGATTTTTAAACCTTATTGGTTCATTATGGTAATTTCCTATTAGATTTGTTCATGCATTCACTTGTGCGCAGTAGTTCTACAGTTCTACCCACATATAGGCTTCGGCTTTTTTTTATTGTTTTTAAAAGCAATTTTTTAATACAAATTAAAAAACTGTTTTAAAAAGCACTGAGAAAGCCGTCTCAAAGGAAATCATAAACTATCTACTTAGTTATGATCAGGGTACATGACACCCAACTATGAGCTTCATTGGGTCCCAATGGCGCTTCTGCTCGGCGAAGAAGACGGTTTTTTGTCTTGACACCGGCATTTATGAAGACACAGACAGCAGCAGCTGAGGGATATGGTTTCTCCTGATGGATTCAACTCTGTAATAATAATTTCATCTTCCATTTAACCTTCATTTTTCTTTCTGAATATTAATCAAGCAAGATAATTACTCAGAGACATCACTGCCTGTTTTCCTCCCTTTTTTATTATTTTCTTTTGGCTTTATCTGGCGATTGAATGAATGGAAACGAATGAAGCTAATAACAACTGTCGAATGGAATCCGAAGAGGGAGGCAGAGCCATCGGGTTGAACAATGGAGGAGAGAATGGTGGAGAAGAATCCAAAGCTGCTTTAGAAGAGATGGAAATGAGAGCTCTTTTTGAAGCTTTTGTGCTTTCAGGTCTAGTCTAGTGTATAGGCAAAAAACGGAGGGGGCTTTTTCTGTGTGGGAGTAGAGAAATCTGATGGTATGAAGAAGACGGTAATGGCGGCATGTGAGGGTAACGTGGGTTGTAGTGATGGGTGTTGACCGACCGTTGGATTATTGACCGGAGATATTGGGCTAATAGCACGCATGAAGGAGCAGGAAAGTGATGGATGGTTGAGCTGGAAATGGCTGTTAATAATACGGGCTTCAGAGCCTATTTATTTATTGAAAATATTCCTACTAATGGGGAGTGAAACATAATAATTAATTAATTTTTATATTATATTGATCTTAAAATTAATATAATTATTATAAATTTTATTTTTTTATCAAAATGCAGCTTCTTAGCACAAAAGTTTCTTATAAGTTATAAGAAATCTCGATCTCAATGAAACTATAGTTGCGATATGAAAAACAAAATAATGAGAGAGCTATTCCAAATAGATCGTTAATTTCATGTAAATTAGATTAATTTTGGAATGATTAACTTTCATAGAGAGTTGCATCGATAAATAATCTAGAGGCATGCAAGAATAAAATAAATAATGACTCTTAATAGTTGAAAATTCATGATGTAACAAATGGCATTAGAAAAATATCATAGCATGGCTGTATGATTAAGTTCTAATTCATGATCTTCATATGTTGAGCTCATTTGGAATTATCTTACATAATAAAGAGAATAATGTCATCTAGCTGTAATTGTTGGATTCAAATAAGTCTATGCCGGACATCTTGAATTGACTCGTGAGACTAATTGGAAAGATAAAACAAGGGAGAGGAGAGTAGATGATTAAGAAGCAATGCTCTAGGACTTATATGACTCTCTATTAATAGTAAGAGTGACATGAAGTTTTTAATACTATGAACTTGGCATCATAGGGTTGGGAAAATTATAAGGGAGGCTGCATCTAAAGAATAATGTAATAAATACATTATTCAAATGATGCAGAAATGTGGATGAGATTCTAGTGGTGACAAGTGGGCAACTATATTTAACATCACCCTCGGGTGCCTCTGATGAGTGTCTTCAGTAGTGACTATGATGAAAAACTGCTTAGGCGGAGTAGTCGATATTATTGAATCAAAATTGGTTAGCATCTTATGTTGATAGGGCTAGTGATCCATTAATAGAAACGAGTTCTTTTGAGATGATCACCTTGGTCGGGCATGTTCTTCTAAGATGAGCACACTCTAATTGATCCAAAAATGTTCTTGGCGAGCTCTTCATAGTCATGGTGAGTGCTCTTTTTAGTCAAGCTCCTATGAGGCAAGTGTCTCCCTTAGTCGGGCTCTTCTAAGCCTCATACTTTTGGTTCTTGTGATTCGTTCAGAACCTTGAAGCATTCATACGAGTAGGTAATAAGGGCCACCTTTTAGAATCATATTCATTAAATGAATAATATTTGGTTACATGCAAAAATAATTTTAGGATATTGAAAAATATCTTAATATAGCAAATTTAAACTCTTAAGTATTATGATATTTTTTTGTGTAAAGTCAATATTAATTTGAAAACTTAAATAAATTTAAACTCAATATTAATTTGATAAAACATCAAATTATCAATTGGTGTCATAAAAAGATAACTTTTTTTTTTGATAATTTCACAATATTATTCTTTTATTTGAAGGAAATTTACCCATCAAATGATACATTATAAATTAAAAATATAATGAAACATAAATTGCTAAAGGGGCTATTTGGTTGCCTGCAAAGTAAATGCAATGTAAAGTAAATGCAGTGTAAAGTAAATGCAGTGCATTCCAAATACTTTGAGGCTGTTTGGTTGTATGCAAAGTAAACACATGAGAAATGTTTCCCTTGTTTGGTTAGATATATCCAGAGTAAAGTAAAAAAGGTAAAGCAATATGCAGTTGTAAATATATTTATTTGTCATATATTATAATAGTGTTATATTTATAAAAAGTAATCATTGCCGATTAGTATTTAATACCTCTGATATTGGACCGATAGCTATTTCTTCTTTGTCTTTACTAACAGCTTTTTAGGTTACAAAATACAAACTGCTATAAATCTCTTTTCTTTACATCGAATTATTATCATCTTTAGCTTGTCTTAAATTTGAGCCAGGTTCATTTATTTGTAATTTTACAATTTCAAATGAGTCACTCAATGATTTAACTTGTTGATAATGTTTTTCCCAATATATAAGAGCAAAAGTATGTTTTCAATATATAGCTCAAAAATTGGTCAATCATGTATGACTTTTTTAGCTCAATAAACTTACATAAATATTGATACTAGTGAGATAGTAGTAAATGTATTTCAATGACTTTGTCCTTATATATAATTATAACAATTTGATACTCTTTATATTAGATTATGAATAATAATTGATTGATATTAGAGCAAAAAATTAAATCCTAGCAGTACCTAATGTTTTGGTACTTTCTTAAAATCGTTTTAAGTGTTAAATCAATATCTGTTGAGTATTTCATATTCGTAAAGAAAATTAATAGCTAATTGTGTCATTCGAGTACCTTCAAATCTTCATGATAGGCCCAATGTGCCGGGTAGGCCACAGATCCAAGTGTACTTCTGTGGGCCAACAGTTTATAACTTTCAGGCTCAATTCCATCCAACACTGTCAAATTTTAGTATATCAGATCTGGAATATTTCCCACGAGTGAAAAAATGTGTGAAGCACAATTTTAATATATTTTACAATTCAAGATATTTTTACTCGATTTCTTTTTCCTCTTTTTGTTCGCCGCTTGGAATTTCACTCTTCGATTTAGAGAACTAATTATATATTTAACGTCCACTTTACACTTGGTACGAAAGATGTCCAGCACACATAGCAGTAATAAGAGAGTTGTGAAACATTCATAAGAGACATCAGAGTTTTTTACTGTGGAAAAACCCCTGAAAAAGGGGTAAGAGAAAACACTACGAGGGTTCTGTCCACCAAGCGTATCCTGTTGAATGAATTCCACTAGTATAGGTGTTAGTCGTACAAATGTGAGCCGTCTCTTGGTAAAGCCTTTGGATTGATGGTAGCAAATTGTACATCATTACGATAGAGCAATTACATAGTGGAAATTACCAATCTTCAATGTTAATTTGCTTTCTCTGGTCGGAAGGACCGTAGTCTGGCAGGGAGACCATGAGGTGTGGTTCAAGTGAAACCGAACCGTTTGTCGTGGTTAGTATGAGAATCTCGGAAGGACCTATACTTATGTGCGAACTAAGGCCTGAAGGGACCGTAGCTTTCAAACGGGATATAGGAGATTCGGCGTCTGAAAAGACTGTTGTCCGGTGCAATGGATGGTCGGACTGGACTGAGTACGCGAGGAAAGTGCCTAAGCATCCGTAAGTCCGCGTAGGAGACTGGGGTATGAAAGACGTGGGTTGGTGCTGGTGCTTATGAAGGTCGGATGGAAATGGACTGTAGTAGGCGGAATGAAAGGCACATAATGGACCGTTTCTCGTAGAGCGGCGGTACGTTCGGATAAGAACGTGCTGGACGTCAGGGTAGTGGG
>NW_021318726.1:1502142-1592568 GCF_001605985.2 Dendrobium catenatum
CGAAAAACATTTGCATGATATATAGCAATAAAAAAAAAATCTATAGCCCTATATGTTGTTCTACGTTATTTAAATCATATCTTGAGTATTTACATATTCTAAAGAAATTAATAGCTAATTGAGTCATTCGAGACCTTCAATACCTTCATGAAGGCCCATGTGCCGCAGGCACAGATCATGTACTTCTGTGGTCGCCAACAGTTTTATAACTTTCAGGCTCAATTCCATCTCAACACTGTCAATTTTAGTTATCACGATTGAAATTTTCCCAACGATGTGAAAAAATTTGTGAAGCACAATTTTTAATATATTTTACAATTCAAGAGTATTTTTACTCGATTTTTTTTTCGCTCTTTGTGTTGGCCGTCCTTGAATATTCATCTCGATATTAAGAACAATTATATATTTAACGTCCCTTATCATTGGTACGAAGAGTCCAGCACACAAGCATGTATATAAGAGCGGTACGTGAAACATTCATAAAGAGACATTCAGTAGTTTTTATCGTGGAAAAACCCCATGAAAAGGGGAGTAGAACAAAACACTACGAGGGTCTTGTCACCAAACGTCTCGTTGAATGAATTCACTAGTTAGTGTTTAGTCGTTACAAATTGGAGGCTCCTTGGTAGATAGCCTTGTGATTGAGTGGTACAAATGTACATCATAGGCATTGAGGCAATTACATAGTAGAAAATTACCATATCTTCATGTTTGCCTTCTCTGCAAGGACCGTAGCGCAGAGACCTTGCGGTCAGAAAACCGTTGTTCTGTTGTATGATCGGAAACCATAGTAGGCGACGAAGGCCTTGAAGGACCGTATGTCGTAGTAAGGGTACATGAAGACTGTTCGGCGTGATGAGTCGACATCCTGGACCTATTCAGCGACACAGGCCTGAAGGACCGTAAGGTCAGTTTAGGAGAACTGTGGTTAGAAAGACTGGTCTGTGAAAAAAATGAAGTCGGCAATGACTTGATTAGCGTATGAAGCCTGAGGACCTAAGCGGAATGTAGTAGGCGGCTACGGTTGCAAGTCAAATCTCTGGACGTCATTAGCCCACAAGTCCAGCCTAGTGGCATGGTCCGACAAATATAACTACAAGCACGCTCAGTTGTATAAACTAGCGGAGACAGTCTGAGATAAGAATGAGGCCTCGATGAGACCGGCCTGATGCAGATACGTTGGGCCATGTAATGTCAGCCTTCAGATAGCACTCGGGATCCTACGTCGGGCCTGAAGACTATTGGTGCGCCAAAACTTCCGTGGTGCTTCCCGCGAGGCCTCCGACGTGTGATCCTCGCGCTACAAAACTACGCGGTGATCCGCGAGGCTTAGCAGGCGCCTAACGAGCTCCAAGAAACCGAGGCGATAACCCGTGAGATCTGGCGAGGCTTCTACGTGATTGAGAGGAGCTCTAAACCTCCTCTCCTGTTCTCTTCTTAGCCTTGACCCCCCTTGTAAGAATAGAGGCGCTCTATTTATAGATTTTTTGGAGTGGCATGGCCCGTAAATAGGTGTGAGATCGGGGGTGAATAGGGAGTGGTCGAATGGATGGCCGATATTGAATCCTACGATTGTGCACCGTTCGTTGGTCATTTGAGGGCCTTAGTGATGTCGGAATTCAGTGATATTGGGTTCGTTGGATTTGTCTCGTCGAGCCGTTCGATTCGAGTATAAGTTCGTCAAAATCGGAGTCCGTTTGGTAACTCAAATTGTGTTTGAACCTTCCAATAGCGCTTCGGGTCTATGATTTGGACCCATTTGGGCTCAGATTGGGTCGAACTTGGTGTCGTTGGGTTCGTATTTTCGAGACGCTCAGTTTGACTATAAGTTTGCTGAAATCGGAATTGAGATGGTAACTGAATTAATTTGAGAATTTTCCAACTCAATTTTGCATCGAGATTCGTGCCCGATCAAGATAATTTTTTGATGATGTATCACCTCTTAAATTACTTAAAGCCCATCCTATTATAGTCCGTTTACTGAAAATTTTTTATTAAAAAAAATCAAATTAGAATCAAACTTTTTGAGGACATATCTGCAATGCCATTATAGCATTAAGAATTTAATAAACCATTAAAATAAAAAAATTGATAATTTTATTATGTTTTACATAAATTATATTGAACTTTTTTATTTCTGAGATCTTATTCTCAAGAAAAGTGTCAAATCAATAGCAGAGAAGGATATTATTTTTTAACCGTTGGCAAACACTAATTAATCACATCAATTAGGTCATATCCCATGATTTCTTCTTTTTTAGATTTTTCATGTAAATATGTTGATGGCTCTTTTAACTTCACTCTTATATTTGTGTGTTAAATTTTTATATAATATTAAGACATTAAATTGTCTAACTCTATCATCATGAATATTCTAGTAATTTTTTAAAATAAAAATATGTTTTTTTTTAATGAATTTTTTTATATAATTGAGATATTAAGTATTTTATAAATATTGCGTCATGTTGTATTCATGATAGTATAGTGATAAATAACTTAATATTTTAGCTTTGTAAAACGATCCAAAGCTCGGCTAGCGACAACGATCACAGGGACCGTAGTCGGCGGGCAACGGAGGTTGGAGAGAATGTAATCAGCAGGCAACAATGGTTAAAGGGATTGTAGTCGGCGGGTGACGGTGGTCTCAGGGACCGTAATCAGCCGGCGATGGTGGTCTGAGTAGACCGTATTTGGTGGGCCATAGTGGTAGAAGGGACTGTAGTCAGTGGGTGATAGAGGTCAGAGGGATTGTAGTCTGATGACGGTGGTCGGAAATGAATTTTTTTATATAATTGAGATATTAAGTATTTTATAAATATTGCGTCATGGTGTATTCATGATAGTATAGTGATAAATAACTTAATATTTTAGCTTTGAAAAACGATCCAAAGGTCGGCTAGCGACAACGATCACAGGGACTGTAGTCGGCGGGCAACGGAGGTTGGAGAGAATGTAATCGGCAGGCAACAATGGTTAAAGGGAATGTAGACGGCGGGTGACGGTGGTCTGAGGGACCGTAATCAGCGGGCGATGGTGGTCTGAGTAGACCGTAATTGGTGGGCCATAGTGGTAGAAGGGACTGTAGTCAGTGGGTGATAGAGGTCAGAGGGATTGTAGTCTGATGACGGTGGTCGGAAGGACTATAGTAGGACGACGGTGGTCGAAAGAATTGAAGCCGGCTTTTAGTGGTCGGAAGAATCGTAATCATCGACGGTGGTCAAAGATAAGCTCGTTAATGGATTCCATATGGAGCTTAGACGGTCATTGTCCACCAGAGGTTCATCAGGGGCGGCCTTGTGGCGCAAATTTGTCGACGGCGGTGTTGGGGTGGAGCTCCATAATTCTTCAAGATCCATAGCTCTTCTCTCCTTCCTCGCTTATTTATGAAGAATGAGTGATCTATTTATAATTTTTTGTAAGTGATATGATTAGTAAATAGGGCGAAGATTGAGGGCATGTTGGGAGTGTTTCAATGAATGACCGATATCAAATCCCTCAATTGTGGATCGTTTATCGAGTATTTGAGTGACTTAATGATATCAGAATTTGACGAACTTGGGCTCGTTGGATTCATCTCGTAAAGTCGCTCGATTCAACTATATGCATGTCACATTTGGATATCATTTAGTTATCCAATTAATATCATGAAGCTTCCAAATAAGCTTAAGGTCCTCAATTTAGACCCATTGGGTTCAGATTGGACTGATTTTGGTGTCGTTGGGTACGTCTCTTTGAGACATTCAGTTTGACTATAAGTTAGCTGAAATCAAAGTTCAGATTGTCACAGATTTAATTTTGGAAGTTCTCGATTCATATCTGCATCAAGATTCACATCTGACCTGGGCTATTTTTGATGACCTATTAGTAAATAGTCATTAAAAATTTTATCTCATGAGAGAGAGAGAGAGAGAGAGAGAGAGAGAGAACCAGAAGTAATGATTAAACTGCCTTTATTATGATCTAAATGCCAAGAGTTTAATCCACCAATGCAACCCTTATCCAAATCTCAGATGAGAAGAGCTCTTCATGGTCCTCATGCTCCAACTTGCAAATCGACCTAACTATTTCTAGCTTAAATGAATGCAATTTTTATTATCTCGTCGTATTATGGCCTTGAACTTGATCGTTTCTGAGTGGTAATTGTTACAGGTTTGATTTATCGAACTTCATACAATGATTTAAATTTTCAAATCAATCAGTATAATTGTTCGTGTGCAACCCAATAACATAATAGTGCCGCTCTCGATATCTCGTTAGATCGTTATTGATTAATGTTGTTGGATGTATAGGCGTCAATTATTGACCCAACTTAATTTGACCTAAAAAAACTAGATTCAGATCGACTAGTTTAACAAATGGGTCGGGTTCGAGTTTTAATTTATGACCCGTTTGAAAAATTGGGTATGATCCGGGTTAATCGCTAACCCGAATTTGAGCCAATTTCGGCCAAGCACATGCATTGCCGCACCTTGCCCGCACAACAGCCGGGCACTCGTCGCCCGTAGCCTGAACTTGCACCACGCACCCCGCAACTGCGCTCGCACCCCGCACTTATTCTTGTGTCACGCAGCTTGGCTTGCACCTTGCCCTTGCTGCTAGTGTCACGTACCTACTACAACTCACCCTCGTGGCCTACAACCAGGGTAAGTGGATTGGGTCAGGTCAACCTGGTAACCCGATGAGTTTGGTCAGGATTTGTATTCCTGACATGTTTGCCTAATCAGACCGGGTTCTAATTAAATTAGTTGAAGGCAGGTTGTTTTGGGTTGGACCCAACCCCGACCCGAAAATTCATTTTGACACCCCTAATTAGGGGTACAAACGAGTCAAGCCGACTCGAGCTCGACTCGATAACAAACTCGACGAGCCGAGCTTATCGAGCTCGATCACAATTTCGAGCCTGACGGCTATTTGAGCTTGAACACCCCTCTACTTGGCTCGTGAACTCGTCGAGCAGCTCGAGACAAACACTTGCCGGCGGGAAAAAGAATTCACAATGCGGGAAAAAGAATTCACTGACATGAAGGGAGAGGACGAAGATGGAGGCTGGAAAGATGATGCGAACTGACAAGCTTCGAATAGCTCGTGACGGCGCCAGCGAAGACGTGAATGGACGAATGCTAGAACAGCGTCGATCGCATCGCTAGCGAAGGCGAGGCAAACGTATGAACTTCGAACAACTCGCGAGTCGCTATGGCGATGGCGAAGACAAAAACAGACAAATGTTGGGCAAGCGTCGCTGCCGAGTGGACACTACAGACTGCCGGATGGACGCGAACAATGATGGATGGACACGACGATGACAACGGATGGACGCGACAGACACGACGGATGGACTCAAAGAGGTTTTTTTCCCTGTCGAGTCGAGCTCAAATTTTGACAATTGAACTCAAGTCGAACACGCCCTGACTTGTGTTCGACTCGACTCATTTGCACCGCTACCCCTAATTGAATGACATATATTATTCACCTTCTGGATGTTCAAATCTAAGCTTATTCCCAACTTTTTTAGTCCAAGATTTTTTTTCTTGATTTTACAATTGCATACATTTTATTTTGTAAATTCACCTTTCTATTTGCTATTTTGTTGAGTCAAATCTTCATTATTAAAAAACAAAAACATCTGAATGAGATTAAACATAAAAAGTGATAGACATAATGGATTTTCAGCGGCCTAGCTTTCCACTAATAAAGAAGGAATCCAATATCTATTTTCCTAATGAAGCAATATCGGCCTTTTCCATGAATTATTTCTGTGCAGTTAATTTCTTCAAATGCTTTATTTAGAGGATTACAGTGTTGACTATTTAATGCTATTTTTTTTAAAGTGAAATCTACTGGAAAAAACATAATAAGACAAAGGCATCATTATGATACATGATAATAAGTTGGTCAGAAAAAGTCAATGACCTAAGGCTAAGCATTACATATAATTTTTTATATATGAAATAGTAAATATCTAATTTTTTTGTCTTTCTAGAAAAAAAATTTATTATGAAAGTTAACCTTCTTTTTTACTTTGAAATATAAATTTCATTTGTGATTGATTTTTTACTGTTTTCTAAAATAATTTTTTGTTATAAAAATTTTTTGAAAGCAAAGAAAGAATAATTATAATTTCTTTTTTAAAATTATAGCTATTTTGTTAAATATTATGCGCGTATATATATATTATTATTAAGGATGGATGATGATGATGAGAATGGCCGTTATTTTACTATGTCCAACATTGAAGGTATGCTCACAGTACTTGAGATTGTTGAAGTTTCTTCGATAATTTTGCTGAGTTTTGAGAATTTCCACCTTAAAATTGATTTTCAAATGTACAAAACTGTTCCTACATTAATCATATTTTGGACATCTTTGCAAACACTTATAGTATTGAAATCAACCACTCTTAGAGCTCAATCATCCTCTCATTTAATATTCCTAATCCTAATAGGATATGTGAAGCTCTCAACATCTATTCATCTTGTCGCAAACTGATCTATCTTGGGCTTTCTATACCTTTTAGAAGAGTTGTGAACTCTAATTTTCAGCCTCTCTTAAATATTATTACTAATCGTCTTGCTAGTTGGAAAGCAAGGCTTCTTTCTTTTGCATGTAGACTTTTGTTTCTTAGATACACTATATGGAACATGTCCTTTCAAGCATTTTATGTGGGAATACTCGGACTTTACCCGATGACTTACATGTGGATGTTCATGATGCTATTTTGAACATTCCTATATTGGCTCCTCATCTAGATGCATTTTTTGAAAGAATGATTCATATAACAATTACATGCTAGACTTTTATTCTCACTTGGATTTGTGTAATTGGTACTTTAATGTTTGGCACAAACAACATGTCCTTCGGTTTTCTGCATTTGCTTGGTTAGCTTTATGTTGAGGTCTGAAAACTGCTTATGGTTTGCTTAAAAGGAGCATTCACGTCAATGCTAGTTGTTCTCCATGCTACTCGAGCTATGAAAGCATTACTCACCCCTTCATTGAGTGTGAGTATTCTTTTTTAGTTTTGGCTAAGTTCATTCAATGCCTTTAAAAAACTTTCTTATGCTGCCAAAGGAATGATAGGAGGTTTAGCTCTACATTTAGAAATACTACTATTTTCTACAACATTAGAAATGTTGTTCTCTCAAGGATATCTATATAGAAGCATGGGGCTAATATCATTCATCTTACTAACTTATAATGTTGGATATATCCTTGGTTGTATGGATTTTTTTTTTTTTTTTTGGTAGATTTCTCATGGAGTTTATTAGTCATCAAGCTTGCTGCATTGGCCAGTATTATCGAGCAGTTTTACTAAATGCTGGTTTCATTTACTCTATTTGGGGAAATTCATTGTGGAGGCTTGGCCTTCACTTCAGGAATGCTTATTATATAATCTTTGTGGTATGGATGGACTTTGGAACTGCATTCTCAACTGGTAGGTTATTTTTGAAGAAAGATGCTGAATGCTGGAGGTTATTCGGCTTGGCCCCTTGGATGGTCCTTCTTGTGACAACCAAGGGTCTTATTATTTTTGGCAATGTTCAGTTCAATATACAATTTAGATTTTGGGGTTAGCTTCCATTTTGATTGCATTTTGAGTCCTTTGGATCATTGGCCTCCTGCTTTTCGCCTAGCTTTTTAGTTTTTTATTTCTCTGTTAGTCAATTATGTTATATTTTTTCTAGATTATTCCAGTTCTTTCTTCACATGCTAGTTTTGTCTAGATCATTGTTTTTTTTTTTAATTGGCATTTCCCTTTTCGCTAATAGTGCATCACACTTGTAACTTCTCTCTCTTACTGCTGTAAACTTGTAATCCCTTTTAAGTTAATGAAATTGGGCTATCACCCCTAATGTAAAAAAAAAAAGAAGAATATCCACATGACAAGGAATTTAATATGATCCATAGAAGGAATATATCATTAAATAACTACTTTGGTGAAGATAAAAACTTCAAGAATAGTCATTAGGAAACTACTTGGGTGGAGATAAAAACATAAAAACAAAGGCCTCATTAATGCCTACAAATTTTGATATAAAATTTATTATTTGAAATTGAGTAACGTATTTTTATTCATATCATAGAATATTATTGCAATTTAATTCACAAGCCTTTCCTAACTTCTTAATTATAAGCTATTATTCATCCTATACTTGTACATTGAGTTGAAAAAGAAGACTTATATAACTCTGTTGTACATACTCTTACTAAGCCTATTAACATAATTAAAGTTAAAAAGAAGAAAGTTAGCACCTCTATTTCTAAAAGAGAAAGAGACAAAAAGGGAAAGCACAAGCACCTGCAAATTAGTCCATTCCCTCCCGTAAAGGGTCGGAGCAACTTTTTACTATAATTCACAAGTTGAAGAGCGATTAGCTTAGGTGGTCAGAGGATTATAGTTAGACAATAATGGTTGGAGGATTATAGTTAGTAAATTTGATGAAACTATAGTTGGGTAACTGTAGGTAAGCAACAATGGTTAAGAGATTGTAATTGGGAGATGGTAATCAAGGAATCGTAGTTAGATGATCGTGGCTGAAGGATCATAGTTGGCTGATGATTCTCAAAGAGCAGTAGTCAAATAACAGAGATTGAAGGTCAATAGTCGGACAATGGTAGTCCAAATACCAGGATTAGATGATGGCGGTCTGATGAAAACAGTTAGGTAGTAGTCTGATGGAGATGATTGGGTTGTTGTTCGATAATGATGATCGAGCGGTGCTCCATTAGTGATTCTAAGGTGAAGCTATGAGATTTTTCAAGCCTTCGAGCTTTCTTGAATTTCAAGACAAATTCAAAGCCCACTTTTATTTAGACAGTGGATGCCTATTTATAATTTTTTTAGAATAACTTACTTGATAAATATGATCAAAATCCATATTATTTCATCGAACAACCTATATTAGTCTCCATAATTATGACCATTCTCAGCATTTAAGTGTCTTAATGATATCAGAATTAGATGATCTCGCGTTCATTGAATTTGTCTTGTCGATAGAGTCAATTTGACCATATATGAGATTTTAAAATCGTTTAACTCTCCAATTAATGAGGATATTTAAGTGCTTGATTTAAGCATATTTTGAATCAGATCACAAATTACCTTTTCTGTCATTGTATTCGTCTTATTGAGACATTTTGTTCAACTCTAAATTAATTGAAACAAAAGTTCGGATGATCCTTAATTTAATTCTAAAAGTTTTCAATTCAGATATGGATCGAGATTCATGTCTTATCAAGTTGATTTTTTTTATGATGTTTCATTAATAATTTTATTTAAACATATAAAATAACTAAAACTAATATCCTTACACTACAGGAAAACACGCGATTACCAGCGGATTTTTCCGGCGGAAATAAATTCGTCGCAAATTCCGGCGGTATTTCCGGCGGATTTTTTCAACGAATTTCTGACATAATTTTTGACTGATTTTCCGACGAATTTCTGACATAATTTTTGACTGATTTTCCGGCGGTTTTTTTTCAACGAATTTCTGTAATTTTTTTTTCATTCCGGCGCATAAAAATTTCGACGGAAATTTTTACCAGCGGAAATTCCGTCGGAAAAGCGCTGGAAAAGTTTCCGACGAATTATTTTGCGCCGGAAGTCCTTTTACGACGCGCGTGGAACCGGTGAAAATATTTCCGCCGGAAATCCGTCGGAAATGCAATTTTCTGACGGATTTTGGCCATTTTCCGACGAATATTGCCGCCGGAAAATGACGTTTTTCCTGTAGTGTTATTTTTCCTAAGAAAAAACATTTTATCCAACAACATTCAACCCAATCAACCTCAAATCGATAAAATTAAAAAACGAATGACCTTATCCTTGAGAAATCACTAGACCTCTGTTATTGATGCAAACCAGCTATCTCGTTCGGGATTGTTTTTTGCCACTATTTTTATGTTGCTTTTTAAAAAAGATTATACTAAAAAATTACTCTAAAATATAGTAAAAAAAATTATATGAAATGAAGCCCAAATATTTGCCAACTGAACACTCAGAATTGTAATGCCAAAGCAAACATGAGTTGGGGGTTGTGTTGTTAGTGGGGCGATGAAGTCATTGTCTTCCACTAATTGACCTTATCGCATGCGCGTTGAATTAAAATCCATACCTTTTGTCCCATTCCATTTTACCTCCCCACCATCCTTCACAGAACAAATCTCAGTAAACTTCTAATAATTTACATCCTCATCCATCTCCCCATTTTCATTCCATTAAGGTGTGAACAAAGAAGCCAAATGGTGAAAAAAAGGAAAAAAAGTAGAAACCAAAAAGAATCTCCTCTCTTCACAAGCCTCCACTATATATAAATAATCCACAATTTTGTTAAATTCCAGCAAGTTTTGCTATTTCTGCAAACTTCCACTCTTTGCTTCCATGCTTTCCTCTTGAACATCTTTAGTGGAACTACATATCTCTGGGAAGGTTGATCAGCTCCAATCAGAATGGGCAACTGTGTTGCTTCTTCAGGATTCAATAGTCAAATCAAAACGAAAAGCTGTGGTTCAGATCAGAAAATACTCAGAATCATCAAGGTGGATGGTAAGGTCATGGAGTACAGTACTTCAATTCTTGTTAAAGATGTTCTGTTGAGCTTCCATGGTTTCGGGGTCGGCCTCTCGAAGAACGCTGGTCAGCTTCTGTCACCTGATTATGAGCTTAAAGCTGGAAGAACTTACCACCTTCTTCCACTTACCCTTCCTCGTTCACAGGGCTTGAAGCCCTCACTAATGCAAAAAGATGAAATAGAGGACAATGGAGGAAGCAGGAGGGTTAAGGTAGTTCTTACCAAGTTGCAGCTTCAACAGCTGCTGTCAATGAACATTTCCTTGGCGGAAATAATATCTGCAGCCAGTGGGTGTGAAGAATTCAGCAAAAGGAATCGTAGAAGCTGGAAGCCAGAATTAGAGACTATTGTTGAAGGAAATGAGTAGTTTAGGAAGCATAGAAAGTACTATAAGTTCTTCATTGTAATATATATATATATAAATGAACTGTGACTACAGGTTCCTCTCACAAAAGGAAACAAAATAGGAAAGAGAGAGAAAAAGAATGTAGCCAGCTAGGTTTTGACTTAGAAAAAGTTTTAAGATCATTGATGTTGCTAGAAAGGAGCTACATTAATGGAGCTACATTAATGGAGTTTTATGTTTTCACTTCACTCTAAATGAATACAGCAGGACTGATTCTAAATACAATCCTCGCTCAAGCCAGCAAGGCCTGGTTGGTTGAAAATCCATATGAATTAGATAATATCAAAATACTTAACAGATTGAAATAATTAGAATAACTTTCTTTTAAATTTCAGATTGCTTTTGCAATCAGACAATCAAATAGTATGTTACCAAGTCTTCCATGGGGGCTGAGCTTTGTAACCAAGCAAAGTTGGTTTACCTGAAATAAAACAGTTGATATATTTTCAAATCCTCTATCAGATTTGGCTCAGGGTTAGATCTCCATTCCTTTGTGTTGGAAGTTTTAAGGGTTCAGATGAAGAGATGAAGGACTCTAAGGAGCGATTTAAACACAAAGTAATTATTTTCTCCATACAAAAGTATGAGACGAATTATAGCATTCACAACATCCAACATACAAGTCTAAGCTATTAACATATGATGATCAATATAATGTAATAAAGTAAATCAAACTATAAAGCAATTTAGGCCTACACCCATGCCTTAGGTTTAGGATTTAATATATATAAAAAAATTGTTTGTAGTATTGCGCCACGGCGCTCAAACATGGCAGTGCTACAACGCCGCATGCTAGTTCATGGTGCAGCCACGCCAAATTATTTTCAATTTTTTTCGAGATTAGGACGATCGAGCACCAAAATACCCAATACTGCAAATAGGGGTGTCAATATTTGACACGACCCGAAAACCAACTCGAACTGAACTAAAAAATTTAGGGTTATCAACTCATTTCGCAAACGAGTCGGACTAGGGTTCTTGGATTTGATGACACGTTTGAAAAAATGGATCAGGTTCGGGTTGACCCGAAAGCCAGTTTGAAACAATTTGCCCGCACGTCACGTCCAAGCTACCCAAGCGTGGCATCCAAGCAGCCCGCCCGTCGTGTCGACTGCCCTCCGTCCTGCACGTCACGTCGGCCGCTCGAGTGTCGTGCATGTCAACTACTCCATGTACGCACATTACGTCGACTGCTCGACCGTCCCGCCTGTCGACACGAGACTTGCCGTCCGCTGTTCCCGCTGTAGCTGTCTAGCCGCGTCGAGTCGGGTCAACCCGGCAACCTAACTGGTCAGGTCTAGATCTACACTGCCGACTAGTTTACATAACTGAGTCAGGTTATGGTCAACCTGTTTGAACCCGGGCCAGTTCCAGATTCAACCCGAACCCGACCTAAAACCTGATTTTAACAACCATAAATGCAGCACTCCAGTTTAGAAACTTCAAAATTTTATTTTTTTCAATTTTAAAATAATAATCATAACTATCAGGCCGTGATAAATTCTCACTTTCCAAAACTTGCCCCTATGAGAATAACTCTTTCAATCTAAGAATAGTCTGCTACTATCTGAATAGCTCTTTCAATCCTCGAATAGATGCAAAATCATGTACAGCTTTCATGTATTTTTGTTTGCATTGGGACAAAACAACTCTGACATAAAACTAAGAAACTAAGGAATGATTTTACTAAAGGATTGATCGGGATTTTGATGAACATTATTATGGTTCTTCTCTTAAAAATCCATTTTTTGAACTAATCCATTAGCTTTTTCTTATTCATAGATTCCTTCTAAAATAACTAGCCAAGGACTAGTCAAAGTCAACATGGTGATTAGTTGACCAGCTCTTACCTGCCAAAATTGCAACATTCCATTGGCCGGCCCGACAAGGTCCTGCCGGGTCAAGCCCATTGCCATCTGTTTTGGCATGCCTAGGGCAAGCTAGTATTAACGGTGGAATGGTAATCAAGAATTTTTATATTTTAAATAACTTTTACAAATCAAAAAGAAAAAAAAAAAACATAGATATGATATTATAAATATTTTTTTTTGTAAATAAGTTAATGAATAGAGCCAAATTAGATTAATTCAAGTAATTATATAACTAAGACTAAATTAATTATATTAAGCAAGTTCAATGCATTATGTGAAACCCTTAAAATTAATTAAATTTGCCAAGAACATAAAGAACCTAGTTAAAGAATCTTAATGATATTATATAATCATGTATATTTTTTCTTAATTAGGAGATTAATAAAATAATAATCAAATAAAGTTTACTCAAGCGAAGTTAATGTATTTAATAGGAAATTTAGAACCACATAATTAATTTCCTACTACATATAGCAAACAGGAATATGTGTGCTAGTATTAAATAAATGATCACTAAATAATTTAATACTTCAAAAGTTTCATTTATAAGAAAATATGAATTAAATTAAATAATTGATAATCTTCTCACATAAAATCCTAAAAAATATGAAATAATTTTCTTTGTTTAAAATCATACTTAGGATAAATCTTGATTATTTTAAGTTGTGATCTTCAATTTTGAGATCATTAAGAAGCTTGAAAATTGTTTTTCATATGTGTGCTGAAAACTGTTTGAAGCAAACAACAATATGTGTGCTTGAAAACTGTTTTACGAAGCATTAAGAAAACAATCCCAAACAAAGCCTAAATCTAAGATATACACGGTACTAAGCAACCTAGCAAGACCTTGGAGTAATGCCTTGCATCTCAAAAAATTGTTGAGTGGAACACCCTTAGGTCTAATAAAAATAACACATCATCTTCATGATTGATGCAGAATAATAACAAAAATAAAAGCAACAACTTAGTCTAATCAATGATACTACACATAAGTCATAATGTCTCATAAAACAAAACACACAAAAGCTATACTATAAAAAATTATTTGTAGATTCACCTCATTGATGATTATCTTTGAGTTATGTTTCTATATATTTTACTATTGTTATAATGATATATTTTTATATGAAAAATTCATAGTTTTTGACTCTCTACATTATTTTATCAATCTATCTAATACTCTAATAACAACCCCTTTTTAATAAAAATATTGGGCAACCAAAACTACATATTAAATTTTTAAACCACACATAAAAAAAAAAACTTATAAATATTATATAACTTTGTACAAAAGTAATTAAACTCTACAATTTAAAAATCAAAAGAGTTATTTAAAGAAAAAAAAAAGAATAAAAAGAATACTTCATACTGGGTAAATCTCTACAAACTTCTAAGCCATATTATCTCATCTCCAATTCTGGCCCTCAATAATGGCATGGATCATGCCAATACTTTTATCTCATATTTTTTACTAATGAGAAGTTCTTTAATAAGTTTTTAGGTTGTACAACGATCAATGGTATTCTTCTTAAGATGACTCTCCTTAATTGTTTAAGCAAAGGCCTTAATTTTGCCACTGTAATTTTTTTATTTTATAACCATTATAAGTTGCATTTGGACTTGTAGTGATGACTTGCTTCCATCTTAATTTTACCATTGAAATTCCACTTGAAATAAACTTTATATTAAATATTTGTCTTTAAGTTTTTAAACAACTCATTGAAAAAAAGTAGAAGGATGTTCACATACCACATAAGAGCTAAGAATAATTTATGTCTCTAAGGATTAATAAGTGCTTATTACTTAAATTTATTTCCTCGATCAGAGAGTCAATTCTCTTAATTTTTTTCTCAATTTAAGAAAATATATTATTGTTATATTATTCTTCCTATTCCTGAAAGATGAAGATAAAATATTTAATAGGGTAATCAAATTCCAACAAAAATTATTGAACACTTATATACTTCACAACTTTTCTCAACAATACTTACATGTTCTCTAGAGGATTCTTTGCTACAAAGAACTTGAAATTTCTCAAGTTTAGCCCCAATATATGAGTATTCTTACTTATTGGTTTTTTGTTTACTAGTGATTAGATGAGAGGCCTTATGAAAAAGGATCATATAGTATATCATACTCTCCCCTTCTTTCTACTTTATGTCAAAAAGCTATAAGAGGTCTCTAATGACCTCTTTGATGCAAAGAATTGTATCATAACCAAATATGAGAATTCCTCAAAGGAGCTATAATATTGAGGAAGGTAAATCATTGAACTACCTTTGTGCCAAGTTCTTGAAGGTGGGGGCAAACATTCTAACTTGATAACATTCGAGATTTTAAAATGAGATATGAAACATTCTTTATTAACTTATTGTAAAGTCTTCAAAATCAGTAGTCTTCTTACAGATCTCAATATAAAGAGTCCTGAACTTAGCATTTTTAAGCTCATCCAGGAATAAACAAAAAATTAAACATTTAACCCATGAATGAGTAGGTGGAGTAAGAGTATCATTAATGCTTATAGCCTTATATTTTTAATGAGACTTAGATGGCTGAACAACAAGGATAGGTTAGGAAATTTAAAATAGTTGATTATCCTTAGTCAATTATTAATATACCTCATAAAAAAAAATGCTTCTAATTGCTCTCAAGTGACAAATGTAATACCATTGGATGACTAGTCATTTTGGTGCTCATAATGGATACTACCAAATTGAACTTAATATTTTCATTGAACACCATTATTAATGTGCTTATTATCTATCATTAGTCAATCTCTTCAAAATTATTATTAGCTTTTCAAAAATAATGATAAAGTGCAATTCGAGAAATATTTCTCTCACTTAAGACGAGGCATTTAGTCAATTTGGATTTAGAGATGTAACATAAATGTACTCATGGTAATCTTTTAGGAGATAATGAAATAATATAACAAGAAAATTGAGGAGAAAAATATGATATGGAGATTAAAATGTTTTGAAATTGTAACCTACGCTTATTGTGAAGGGACTAGAGAAATATGCTCATTGTGAAGGGAGTAGAGAAATAATTCACTATCATAAAAAAATAATACAAGAATCCCATTAAATAGAAAAAAAAAACACTCAAATGATGATGTTTTTGGGTGGTAATAGATCATTGCAAGATGTAAAAGATTTAGGAAGCCTCGTCAAAGAGGATTGATTATTGATATTTATGGTACTACCAACCCCAAGAGTATATCAAATATAGAATGAATCTAGGAGTTAACATAAAGACAAAAGTTGTTGTCATGAATACCTATTAATTATGTCTTTAATGTCATTTAAAATTTTCATGAGATTATTCATAATTATTGAGCTTTTTAATAATAACTCTATATTCCATAGAGAAATATCAAGATAGAATTTCGAGAATGCTTTCAAGAGTTTTCCGGCCGGAAAAAGCAAGACGAAAGCAAAGCCACCAGGAAGCAAAACCCTAGCAGACGAAAACCCTGCTTTTTTTCCACGATGATATTTGGTTAAGAGGAAGAAAATATTAAAATTACGTACCAAATATCATAATATGTCTTATTTTTATGATAATAATTATAATAAGTACACCATAATGTAGAAGACAGAACAATTAATCAGCACAGCATAATAACCGTCCTGACTGATAAAGCGACCCACAAAGCCGAGCAACGCGTCATAAAAGGCGGGTAGGTATTCGACAAGCTTTTGCATGACAAGAATTCAAGAAGAAGCCACTGAGAAATGCGCTCCACTAAGCACTGAACCTTATCTCCCTGTTTGTCCAATCACTTTCACTAAAGATCCTTCCTTGCAAACCAGAACAAAAGCGGCACACCGAACGCACACAGAGCAAGCTAACAAATCACTACGGCACAACAGCAAAACACCAAACAAGCACCCATCAACGTAACCACCGGCGGAGATCCGTGGTCGATGACGGCGAGCTCTCGCCGCCGAAGCTCTCTGCACAAGACGAGGAAACGTTAGACCTCAGCTCCGAAACAAGCCGCCCCATCGCACTTTTGATGCTCGGGCTCCGGACGCTGTAAGTCTCCGGTGCCGGGAACGAAAGCTGTTTCTTGGCCGAACCTGCCCTTTCCCTTCCCGGAGTTGCCGGCCTCTGCCTCGGCGAACTCAGCGACCGTAGTCGCGCCTTCGCCGACTCCGTCGCCACCATGTAGTTCGGCATCGCACGCCCTTTGGCCGACGAGTGGGCGGCCAAGGAGCAACTCCATTCCTGGAAAGGTGGCGCCTTGGATGGAGAAGGAGTGGCAGGGGAGCGGTAAAAGGGAGTTGAGAAGTGGTGATGGTCGTAATGTGTCTGCCGCCGAGGAGTTGCGTAGGAGCATGGCGGCGCTGTGTCGATCTCAAGAGTTTTGATTGCATTTCGGTCGTCTGTAGAAGCTCTTCCTCTGCTTCTGCTTCTGTTATCGAACGATGTTCTTGACGCTATGAACCTGTCGAGCCAAATTCGCGACTCCGGATCTCCTTGTAATTCATCCATTTTGCAATCCAATCTCAAAATCTAACAAATTGGGTGATTTGTTTAGAGCACAAGGAAGCATTGTTTGGGGTTCAAATTCTACACTTAGAAGAAACATACCTGATGCGAGAAAGCGGAGGAATTCAACTTGTCTCTTCTAAAGGCCGCTTCTTTCCTGTGCTTCAAAATAGCCTGGATCTCCTCAATAGTGCGGGGGCGGTTGTCCCAATCGTCGGCAAATATACCACCTTCCCTCGACTTCTTAATAATAATAATAAAATTAGAATCTTAAAGCTAGCATTCCCTAGTTTTGAAGAGTTGACTAGCATCTTACAATGGATCTTCTATCTAAAATCTCTTGAAGATGCGTCGAGTCCCAGATATTGGTATCGTAAGAGGCTGCATAATGCGACTGGGAGAGCCGTACCCTCTGGTCTAGAACTCTGTTCTGCACTCTCACAAGGGATTGCATGCATTGCAGAGTCATGCTCGCTTGCTTTCGAACGTTATGTCCTCTAACCAAAGCTTGAAGCTTTACCAGTCCTTTCAAAGCACGAAGCGCTCTCCTTGCCTTTTTCACCGTGAAAAAAAAACAAATTTTTTGGTAATTTCGTTAAGTAGCCAGCAAAAAAAGGAGCAAAACAGGGAAAAAGAATGGAATTCCCACAAGATAGCCACGGAAGGCTGTTTGGATGACGATGGCGGCGTAGTACTCTCTGGGTAAAGAAGCCGGCGTCAAGGCTGGCGCAATAGGGGGATGCCTCTGCTCCGGCGAAGGCAACGACAACTGCGGCAGCGACGGCTGCTTTAACTGCTCGCGGCGTGAGGACTTGCGAAAGAAACATCTTCGTTTCTCCCTTTTCTGCGAGCGGAAAAGGTTAGAGAGTTAGAAAAGGGAGCATAGGAAGAGTGAATTGAAAGAGAGTGGCTCCCAAGAATGTCGCCTGAGGTGTACCTTGCCGTTGTCGTCGTCAAGCTCGGGCTTCTTATCGGAGTTCTTGGAGGGGGATCTGAATGCTCTTTTGACCAAAGTCAGCCACGAGCCACCGCCCTTCCTTCCCATTACAGCACCGGCTTTCGTGCCATTACCCTGCAGGCATTATTTTGTAAAAACAGTCCTTGCAAGAAGGAGATGCCGAATTGGAAGATGCAGCATCATCTGTTTCTGCTGATAGCTTTTAATGACTGCGAGACACAGTGAGAGAGAGAGAGAGAGAGATCGATGAGTACGAGACACAGCTAGGTTGGAGGCCCGGCAGAGCTGTGTCGCACTGGAATCAAGGAAAGTATAACGGTGCAAGCTATTTTAGTCTTTTAGAAGCATTGGTTCGTCAAAATTTTGCATGAAATCCCAATTATATCAATTTTATATTTTGATATTTAGTTTAAAAAAATAAATAATAATAGAAAATTTGTGTCACAACCACTAATTTTTTAATCCTAACATAATTATGAGATTTCAACGGCATATTTATAACCTAACCTAAATTTATAATCATACCAGACAAATTTATTATTTTGGAACTTGCTACTCATAAATTATTCTATATATGCGGACATCAGATCATTCGGAGGTGAATCAAAGCGTGCCACATCACCTGTTACACAGCAGATACATAACAAAAAGGTGACGTGACGCACTCTGTTTCGCCTACGGACGATATCCGTAACATCATAGAATATATAATTTTTGCATGCTACTAATGTAAATCTAATGCTGGAGCTCTTCTCAAAAAGAAAATAATTACAAAAAATTTAAGAGGTGAATATTAATCTAAAATAATTATATATATCATCACATCAAATAATAATTTGGGTGATGATTTAGGGCACATGATAGATACAAAAAGGATGAACCATGTAACTCTCCATTGGAGTCTTATCACTAATTGCCTATTCATGTCTCGTACCTCCAAAGCCATGCAATCAACTTTGATAGAGTAATTTGAACTATTTTTTAGCAAGGGAAATAGCTGCATAGACAAATGCTTTATTTCAAGGTACCTAAGAAGTCAAGGATAAAATTTCTTGATTCATCATTGAGCCATTGCATGTTCACTTCACATTCCAATATAAAATTGTCAATATATCTTCTTAACTAATAAACACATTATCTAATCAAATATTTGATCAACTCATAACAAATAATTACAACCCACTAGGGGTGTCAATTCGGGTCAACGGGTCGGGTTCAGGTCGAACCCGAAACTGACCCGGCACTGTTCGGGTCAACCCAAACTGACTCGTTTTAAAAACGGGTCAGGTTTCTGGACCCGAACCCGACCCGACACGAATGACCCTTAAGTTGATCTAAAATTGCAAGTTTTCGGGTCAAAATAAGGTCAATCTTCAATTTTCGGTTCAAAATCAGGTCAATCTCGGGTTTCCGTGTCAAATAAGAATTTTCGTGTCAATTTCAGGTCATTTTCGGGTTGCTGCGTCAACCCGAACCCGACCCGTTTCGGGTCCGGGTTGACCCTAATCTGGATTTTTCAGGGTCAGATTCGGGTCGTGTCAAAAATTGACACCCCTACCAGCCACCTTAGGTTCAAATTTTCCTTCGAATAATTGAGGACATATATCCTAAAATAACTAGAAATGTTTATTCATTTTGTTTTAACATTATTAACGAATGATTTTTGGTTATCACCCTAAATCCTAAACCTACTACAAATCACCATTTGCATCATGGTTCTCATGGTATGCATCTTATAACAATAGTACTCAATTGACAATATAGAAGTAAACGCATACTTATATTAGTTTAATGAGATACATGATTTATTAGGAATGAAATTATAATGATTTGGTTTGAGCTTTGACTAGTGCGCTCGACAATTATAATGTGATGACCTCTCAATTGATATGATTATCTAAGAGTTCTATGCTAGTGTAAGTCAATATGAAATAATTGAGGCGGCGAAGCACACTCTCATATAGAATCATATTCTGATATAGATTATAATGAGGCTATAACCTCTCATGATATATGTTCATTAGTGATATATATATCAATTTGAGGTCATACATATCTATACAGATATAACAAAGAATTCTCGTAAAGATAAAAGTTTATGTATCTAAATTATAAACTTAAATAGTTCACTCATGTAGCTCACCTCGGTCTATTGATTGAGAGCTTTGACTATCAATTAAGAGATCTTGAGTTCGGGTCTTGTATAATTGATGTATTTATGAATTTGTCTTAGTTAGCATAAATGTCACAAAAAGAAAAAAAAAGTTCACTCTTTTGTAAAAAGGAGAAATGATATGAGTCACTGTGGGCACAAAAAGGCAAAATCATGTTGCATAAATTCTGCAAATATTAGCATTTTGAGGACTCCAAAGTAACGTACAACTGAATATGAGGAAGAAAATAATGCATCCCTCTATAAGTAATGGATCAAAAGGAACTCATGCCCGAAAACAATCAAAATAAAATAAAATAAAAGATTATTTGCAAACAACGAAACTCATTATTGGGAAGGAGCAAGCTGATGCATGCATAATGATAATGAAGGTTATGCAAGCATTTTTAAGTTTAAAGTGTGCGTAAGTAGATATAATATATCATTAAAATTCGATTTGATTAGACACAAATCTCGATATATATTTTAAGTAAAAACTTTCAAATATAAATTCAAAATCATCTAAACTCCGATCTCGAGAAATATATTATTGAAATAAACGTGTTGATGAGAAAAACCCATTATCGCCAAAAGTGATCAGATCTAAGTCCAAATGAGCCTAGATCATTTACTTGAAGTACAATTAGGAGTTTCATGGCATTAATTCGATGATCAAATGACCTACAAATCTAATATGTTTATAGTCAAATCAAACTTCTCAATGAAATAATTCCGAAGAGCCATATCCCTTAATTTTGACATTATTAACACACTTAAATATGAATATATGAATATATATATATATATAAAATCTATAATCAAATGAATCAATACAAATTGTAGGGTGCTTTGGATTTTCTTTATATTTATAAAGCATAACACTCTAAAAAATAAATAAATAAACAAATATGCTCATACTCTCCACATGAAGGGGACCCCTAGCTTTAGATTCAAAAGAGTTTAAAAACTTGAAGAATATGAAAACTTCATGCAAGCACCATCACAGTCAGACCATCACCCGACCAATAACATCAAACCATAACAACCACTGACACCTTATTACCACCAGACAATTGGCATTAGACCACCACCGCCCAACCAATACCATCAAACTACCACCAGTTAACTGCATAAACCAAACCACCATCGGTGGATAATTGCCATCAAACCGTTGTTGACCGACTACAATTGTTGAACCACCACCATTTAAGTCATCACCATCATTTGAGCACCATCATTGATTGCCATGGCCTAACCATCGCCTTCAGACCATCATTGTCAATTCGCCACAACCTGACCACCATCGTTAAATCACTACTTTTACTATCGAATCACTATCTTTTGGCACTAAATGGCCGACCACAATCATCAATCCACTGCCATTATTGGAACACTACCATTGGACCACCGTCATCATACCGCAATAATCAGACCACCATCATCTGACCTCCATTGTACAACTATCGTCGTTGCCGATTTGCCACTATTAAATAATCAGTACCCAATCACTACTATTGGATCATCAACATCCAACAAAATTTGTTAGACCAACAACACTCAACCAAAACTATCTGAACATCTTTCATCTTTTTTTAACTCAGTGATATTTTATGTTATCCCCTCTTACTCATGTAATCTTACCTTCTTCAAATTAGAGAAGTAAATTTTTTAATCAATCCTTATATAATATAATTGTTCTAATTGTGCTAGAACCCAAGGTTCCTCACCTTTTTTTAATTTCATGCAAAAACTCTAGTATCTCTTGTGCTTCTTTCATTTATCATTTTATGTGTGATCTTCATATAGAATTAGGAAGCAAATCTCTCACTATATTGGTCCTAAATCAACATTGTCTGACTATGGTCCTTCAGCCACTATTGTCTATTTATGATCATCTAACATTCGTTGTATGAATACGATCCTTTGACCATCATTACCTTCATTATAATTCTCCAACCGCTGTCAGCCAAAAATAATCCTCCAAGCTATTTTGCTCGACAACGATCCTCCAACATTCATTGCACAACTACAACTAACCAATCACCTTTGCTCAACTATAGTCCTTTAGCGACCTTCATACAACTGCGACCCTTTGAATGTCGTTGCCTAAATATAATATTCTAACCATAGTGTCCCAACCACGGTCCTCCATCCACCATTTCTTGTTTAAGTTCTCTGCCCACAATTTCTCAAATAAGATACTCTTTCCACTACATCTTGGGTACAATCCTCATACCATAATTAGGGGTTTCAATTTGGGTCAACGAGTAGGGGTTCGATCCAACCTGAACTGACTCAGGCTTAAACGAGTTGACACGAACCCAACCAATTTTTGCAAATGGATCAGGTTTTTTCACGTGAAGTCGACCCAATGGATTACCAAGTTGACCTAACATGACCCGCGAACCCAGGTGTTGTGGGCTAAGTCCGAACGTGAGTCCTCTGTGTGCGAGTCTGGGTCAAACCAAAAATAGATATGCGTGCGGGGAAGAGCACTGCGGGGTCTAGCAATGCAGAGTCGAGCCGCATACAAGGAAGGCGAGCACGCAGTGCTATCGCTGGTGCGAAAAAATGGGAGTGCGACCGTGTGGGACGGCGAGAGAAGGGAGTGCATCTTGCGGTCTACAAGTTCGAGCCGTGAGCACAACTACTTAGGCCTGTGGGTGCAGCGGTTGAGTAAATCAGTCGTCAATGCGACTATGCAGTAGCAGGGCCAGCAGGCTGAGCAACAAGGTTTTGCTTTAGTCATGGATCTTTGTTTGCACGACGAAGTCTTGAGTCCAACTCCACAAGCGACACGAGGAGAGAAGGGCAGCCAGCTTTTCAGGTCAACTGGTTTTTTTTTTTAGTTTTCGGGTTAACTCGAACCCACCCTGATTTTTAAACGAATCAGACTTTCAAACCTGACCCATATGGTAAACGGGTTGACCCAAACATGAAATTTTTTGAATCGAGTTTGACACCCTTAACCAAAATCACCAAATTATCATTCATTATCCTACTTCGCCCAGCTACAAAACTTCTATCTCCGTTGCTCAATAATAATCTTTTGACTATTGCCACTTGACTATGATCCTTAAACCACCATCACATAATTACAATCCTTAAACAACCCTCAACTAATTATTCCTTTGCCCTTCAATGCCTTTCTATGATCCTTCAGTTTTCATCGGCCAATATAACTCTCTAACCACATTCTTTTAGTTGTAATTCTCTGGCCACTATCACTATACTATTATCCTCCAACCACTATTGTCTGGCTACAGTCCTTTAACCATCATCCCTTGACAACAATCCTCTTACTATCATCACCCACCTACACTCCTCCAACCTTTAAAGCTTGATTATAATCCTTTGATAACTATTGCTTAAATGTGCTCCTATGAACTCCATCTTTCTTGTTTGTGTTAGTTGTGTGATTTTACTTCCCCAGCAAACCATTTGTTAAATATTTTAAGTTATCAATATCACAAAACACAAACGAAAGACACCAGGCAATCATAGCCATCTTATACATTAAATTTGTAGGGTGTTCAAAGATGGAGGCAAGTTCAAGGAAGTCTGAAATAAAGAAAAACTTATTCGACTACTAATGCCAATTTTGCATCAAACATATCAGAATCTAGTAGCAGTACAGAAAGGAAAGAGGTGTGCACAATGATCATCTTTTGACCCCAAGTTCGAAGCAAACCTCATCATTATTTCCATAAACAGATCCAATTTGCAATAAACATACCATAAAAATAACCTAAATTAATTTCTGGCATCCTTCTGTGAATTGTTCATGAACATCAAGTGGCAGAACCATCTTTATTCCAGAAAAGCAGTTTAAATCCTAGTAATTTACAACTGAAGGAGTTATTAATATGACCTCTAAAGCATATTTCCACTTTCCTCGTTCATCCAGTTTATATTTGATTTACAGTAAAGATACACATCTGTGGCAACTCCAGAATTATTGAAATCATTTATAATCTACGACCCTAGGTAGAGGAACCAACCCAGCCTCCCATGACTCCAGTTTCCAAAATAAAACCTTACTAGCCCTTCCTCAGCAATTTCTCTCACACAGTATACCACCATGCTTTTTAGCCACTGCCCTCATCAACCATTATCTCCAACTTTCCGTTTCTCATCCACTTCATTCCTTAGAGCATCTTCAATGGAACGGCGAACAACTGTTTGTCGTTCTTCTGTAGCTCCAACCGAGCGGCAATTCTTACGTCATTTCATCGCGGATGAACAGTGCGACGCCAATATTGACGTCGCACTATTCATCTTCGCCATTTTTTGGTCTCTACATAACTTGCCGAAGAAAGGCACGAAAGAAGAGAACGATCGTTACGAGGCAAAATGGAGTTCAATTGGAGATGAATCACAACATTTTGGAGTGAAAATGAGATCTTCGGTTAGAGATGCCCTTACTCATCTATTAGCCCTCGTCTTCTTCATTTTTCCCTCCTAACAGAACTAATACCAAGGCTCACAATAACCAAAAGATTAAGGAAAGGTTACATAAAATTTTGAGCCCGCATTTTTTCTAGCACTCTCACTTCGGTCTTCCATGTTTTGAAAAGTCCTACTTAAATTCTCAGTTTTACGAGGGCAGCATTTTCATATCTACTAAAAGGGCTGGTGTCAGTTTTTTTCCAAAATTATGTGATCAAATAGTAATCAACTACTATAGTCACCAGCATCAATCAAAGTGTTGCAGTTGTGGAAAGTGGGAGAGTCAGTAATTAATATTAGACAACTCAAAATACAGTGGAAGTTGTAATTTTTTGACCATAGTGAAGGACAGTTGTTTGATTTAAGGTTTCCCTTTACCCGAGAAAACATGAGATGAATTGCTCTTGTTTAGGACATTATTCTGTGCGGACATCAGATGGAAAAAACTGTCAGGTTTTGTCTCTGTAAACAATAGAAGCACATCATGAACAATAAAAAGTCAGTTCACTACATTTTTATTGTTCACAGAGATAAACCGAATGATTCTTTCCATCTGGTGTCCGAATAAAATAATTCATCCTTGTTTACGGGAATTGTTGAGGCTATCAAACTTTATGATTGTAATGATTGACTAATGGGATTCTTCGCAATTTAAATCTTGAAATTCCTCCTTCACTTGCTGGGAAAATTAGAAAAGAGAGTTGATAGCAGATTACTAGAGTGAGATCTTATCATCAATATTTTAGCGGAAAGGGCCCCTATATTTCAGTATTGCTTATTTATAAATATATCCAAGTGCAATTTGATTGCTTTAGTCGACCACACAATCATATAAATTCCCAAAACTTAAATGCAAAAAACAAAATGTATTTTATAACGTCAAATAATTATAAATTTGTCACCAATCTGAATCTATGCCTCTATCTCACCAAGAGTTAACTGACCAACGCAATAAACTTGAGTGGAGTTAAATCAAGGTCAGCTTTAACTTAATTTAATTTTGGCCAATTTAGTTCCCCACTGCTTCTGGCCATTCACTGAAAGCTCGTAAACTTGAATGGTATATGAAATATACAGACTAAAATTGGAATTGATCTAATGAGAGCCAAACCAGAACCCTAGCACCAATTTCAGAGCTTATTATTATATTTGACATCCACCATCTTAAGACAAGTTATGCCCATAATTTTTCAGAATTCAAATCTACATCTGCAATTCCAATCAACAACAGCAGCAACAGCATCAAGCCTTTGTCCCACTATGTGGGGTCGGCTACATGAATCCTTTTTCGCCATTGTGTCCTGTTAAAAGTCAAATTCTCATTTAAATCTAATAAAGAAAGATCAGTTCTAATATTTTCTAAGCAAGCCTTTTTAGGTCTACCTCTATCTTTCTTAACATAAGTCAAATTTAATACCTCAACTTTCCTAATTGGGTCATCGGAAGGCCTCTGTTTAATATGACCAAACCATCTAAGGTGACTCTCTCTAATCTTATCTTCCACTGGAGCTACTCCAACCTTTTCACATATATGCTCATTTTGTATCCTATCTCTAGGGGTAAAGCCACTCATCCACCTAAGCATCCTCATCTCTGCAACACTTAACTTAGTATTATGCTTCACTTTTAATGCCAACATTCGGCACCATAAAGCATTGCAGGTCTCACCACCATCTTATAGAACTTTCCCTTAAGTTTGAGGGGGACTTTTCTATTGCACAACAAGCCTGATGCATTCCTTATATATATATATATATATATATATATATATATATACCAGAATTTGATGAACAGGAATCCATACCTTCATTGAAAAGTCTTTAACAATTCATTCCCATGATTTATCCAAAACTCTGAGCTTGTGAATAGCATGCAAACAAAATTAAACATATAAACCGGCCAAAATTCTGAAAAAAACAGGAACTACCCTGCAACTAGAGTGATTTGTGTTGAAACACCAGAAGTATATTAAATTTTCAGAGAAACTATAAAATCAAGGATTGTAACCAGTCAGAAATCAATATAGACAATAAAGCCCCAAACTTCCATGGCAAAATGTTACTGCAGGTACACATGATAACAAATGGAAGTTCCATATGAGGATTTGAACAGGAATCCCCATTTACATAGGTAAAGGAGTGACAAAAATATCAAGTAAAATAAACCAAATACTACTACGTGACGCTGAAACCTCCCCAAGATGGGGCAGTTGTGCAGGGTAAATTCTCATGGGCGAACAATAAAATACAATTTCTAACAACCCTTTATACCTGTAATCATAATTCAAATTCGTCCTCAAGCTTGATAGCCTCTGCCGCTGCCTCCTCTTCTTCATCATCAATTACAAAATATGGGTTGTGGACCTCAGGCCTAAACTTGTATCCTGTAAAGATATAGAAAGCAAGGGTAGCCAGCTCCCCAGCTACCACACTGGTCCAAAGATATCTATAAGAGGTAATAGTAACCAAGGCGTAAACCACAACTCGAGTAAAGTAGATGTAGCAAATTACTACAATATAGTATTGCCGGAAAAGTGTAAGCTTCATAAGGTTAACAGCAGCTTTGCCATCCGTCCTAGCCGCCTCACGAAGGTTTTTAATGGACCAGACAATAGGGAAGAGAACAGCACAGCAGCAAATGACATCGACAAGAAGAAAGACTTGCTTCCATGTAACCCAATCTCTGGCGTAAGGTCCAGACTCATCAATCACCACCTGAGCTATGTTTGCAACGACCTGGAGAGGGATTACAATCATGAGCACTTTCTTTTCCTTGTCCTGAAGATACGGTTTAAGGAAGGACCAACCAGTACCAATCAGGACAATCAGAGTGAATAAGGATATTCCTTTCAAGAAACTAAAGATGTAGAAGAGAACGTCCCATCCATGGGCACTGCCAGTACGTTCAATATACAATTTGTCTTCAGCCTCGCATATAAGATTAAGCGCCTTGAGAATGACAACGGCCAGCATGAAGTAGTGGATTCGGTAAGCGGTCTGCCTCTTACGTAACAAAACAGAAACCCATAGCGCCGCAAGGCTGCCATAAACTAGAAAGAAAAGGAAATAGACAAACGGCAGGTTGGCGGAACCGGCGGAGAGGTAGACGCTGCGCCCAGAGCCAGGCTCAATGTTGTACATAGCGGATCGAACAGACATAGAGACGTGAATCTGAGGAAGACAATTAGCGAAAAGAAGGGTGTACTGACCCGGAACGGTTACGTTGAAAAGGGAACCAAAGCTAGTCGCGCGGCCGGCCGGAGCAGCGGCCGGGAGATAATCGAAGGTGTAGACGAGCTTGACGAGCTCTGATTGAAGAGCGCAGGTGACATCCAGCTCCTGGATCTGCTGCAAAACGTGGATCCAGGTGTCGCGTGTGCTGAGGAAAAACCCTAGCTGAGACAAATCGAGGTCAGGATTGGTATCCGAGAGGGAGATCCTGGAGACTTTGAGATCGAGAACGCCACTACGTGTAAATCCGAACTCGTCGAAGGGTATTATCGTTCGGGCATCATTTTTCACCTCAGTCTGGCGGATCTCCGCCGCCGACGGCGAAATCAACAACGCAGCCACCGCCAGCGGTAGAATAAGAAGCGCCGCCCTTCCGTGGAGAGAGCCAAAGATCTCCATCACTGCTACAGTGATCTGATCTCTCCCCTTCTCCCTCAAACTTTACCAGATGACGAGGCACTTCACGGTCAAAGCGCAGATCGTCGGCGAGGGCAAGAAGAGGTTCTTTAGCCTTGTGCAGAAATGCCTAGGACGAGAAAAGTCGCTAGAAAATGGAAAACTACGAACATTTCACGCGGCTGAAGAGACTATAAAGGGCAATATTTGATGGGTATTTTCGTAAATCTTCTAGGATATAAGACTAAAATATGGTTTTACACTTTTACCGGACCGACTCTATGGGATAATTATTTAATTCAATTTATTAAACTTCTTTTAGGATAATTACTCGGATTTGATCTTTTTTTTTATTTTATAAAATTTGATGAAGTATGGAAAATAATAAATCAATAAAAACATATCAAATTACTTATTTTACTGTATTTTATTACATTCTATTGTTGTAATTAAAAAATAAAAATATTATTTTATGTTTTTTTTATTAAATAATATTAATTATTTAATTATCAAATTATATTGAAAGATATTATAGTACAATATGGTGAGCAGTATAAATCATAAAGCATGTAGGGTACATTTTTATTTTATTCAATTTAATATAATGTAATTTTCTAATAAATAATACAAGTAAAATTCAGTAAATATTGTAAATCCAAATTGATTACATCTTGATAGGAATCTCAAATTTATTTTATATACCAACTATTAAATTTTGCTAAATCTTAATTTTTTCAATTTTTAAGATTAAAAAGTAATCAGAGAAATAAATCCTTTAAATTGTTAAACCAGATGAATTGTGGAACATGTCGTAACTCATAATAAAATATTTTGTTCTTTCTCAACTATAATGTTATATAATACATTTGGAAGACTAAGGTTTCATTTGGAACGGCTTTATTACTGCTTCATAAAGCAGTTTTTTAGTAAAAAACTAAAATTTTTATACTAGAAAGCTGCTCTAAAAATCAGAAATAAAGTCGTCCCAAACGAAGTCTAAATGATTAATCATAAATTGGGCATAATTTTTGTTTTCATTACTGCTTTGATAAAATTTTAAGTTGATTAGGACATGAGATGGGTTGATTAGGCCATGAGCTGCTCGTTTTTTTTTTAATCCATTTGAAACCATTTTTATTCGGCAAATATGTATATTATCATATATCTTTATAGGTATTTAATAAATATCTAGCGAGTCATGATAGAAGAACTAGACCTCAAAGCGAGTCATAATTGCTATGGTGCAGGGACGGAACCATCCTTTATTTTCAGGAGGGGGCAAACTTATAAGTAAAAGTGTAGAGATTTCGCAGATATGCCGGGGGTCCAAGGCGGGCAACGCCCCTTGGCGGGGTTCGTCCTGTAATAGATGGTGGTGGACAAATTAACTAAAGACTCTTATAATAAAGACTAAAAAATAGATGGCGGGGGACAAATTACCTAAAAATACCCTGGGCTTTAGGTAGATCCGCTCATGCTGTTGTGGATGGTTTAAAAACTACAGATGTGTTGTTGATGTTCATTAAATATTATTAAATACTTCATTCCTTGTGCTTCTTCATTTCTCCTAATTAGGCCTACTATTTTGCAGTTGTTTAACCTCATCCTTAACCTCATCTTTGAAAGGGAGAACTATGCCTCTTTGGTTAAAAAGCTCTACTATTTAGTAACTACCTGCTTTATATATTATACATGAAAGAAAAATGCTTAACAGTTTAGTTACTTTATTAATAGTATTTCTTCTACCTATGTAAAAATTAAGAAAGATGACCATTTCAATGCTCTTAAGTGGAGGTATTTTAATTCTATCATGCATCTTATACCCTAGCTTTTGGCCTTTCTAGGCGCATTTGGAGCTTCATTTTGCTAGTTTTTTTTGGGCTTTCTTGACTAATTTTTGGTATTTCACAAGCCCCTTGACGCTTTCATGGACCATGATGAATGGCACTTTGATGGTCCATATGGCAACCAGGGAGCCACTCTCAATTCTACGAGAAATTATTGTGTGCGGAATCCGAATGCATTTGCATTCGGATTCCAATCTGTGATTGGTATCCGAATGCATTTGAATTCCACACACAATAATTTCTCAATGTCTACACTCAAAATATGATGCAATATATGTAATTTTGGTATTTTGTCTCATGCCAACTATTCTGAGTCTGCAGGGGGATGAATCTCTACTCTGTTTTTATCTTTGTTTATTTTTATAGGCTTTTGAGCATTGCTTTTTTTTTTTGCAGCTAAGTTTTTCTCTCTAATCCATTATTAAATTGTAATTTTGTTTAGCTTTGATGTAATTATTGATCATTCATAGTATTCACAACAAAGGATGCTGCTCAGAAGGTCACTAAAGCCATACAAGACAAAGAATTTAAGGTTAAGAACTTATTAGTGGGTGTACGACGATGCATGCTATATATGTTACACAATTCTTATGAATAACATTTAGTATTTACTTATAGAACATCCTAATATTTCAACCACATTAAAAATATCATTAATATTCACTTTTTCAAAGTGAAATATATTTTCTTGCTTATATTTTTATGTGATCGTGATATTAAATTATCATATTAGTAAATATTAAAATTTGGTAGTTAGATATTTAAATACATAAAAATTATATGATATGTATGTAAATCCTTAAAAAATCCCAAATCTCTTTAAAAATGGTGCAATCATTAACACAATAGTTGTAATTCATCATCATCTATTTTATATTTTATTTTCTGATGGATCTCTTTTGAGTCATTTTCTAAAATGATCCTCTCCCATTCTTTAATGTATGCCGTTTTGTTCTTTATAATATTGTCTGATTCATCACTTTATTGATGAGAATATTTGATTATATGATGATTAACTCTTTATAGAATTCTTAATTCTCCCAAAGATAGAAACTTCCAATAAAAATTATAGAATTCGTTTGGGACGATTTTTTTATTGCTTCTTAAAATAACATTTTAGTATAAAAAATATATATATACTTTAAAATTGTTTTAAGAAACAGTAAGAAAGCCATTCCAAACGAAGCCTTAAACTTCACAATGATGATTTTTATTATATGTGAAAATAGAATTATTTTGCTTAAGAAATTAAATGACTTTGAAATCATTTTTTATTTTTTAGTAAGATTGTTAATTTTTTTAAAAATAAGTAATAAAAGCGAATATTTGCTAATATAAATTTCATTTGGGACAGCTTTTTTACTATTTTGTGAAGCAATTTTTTAGAAAAAAAAAATCTAATTAAAAAACTTTTGGCAAAAAAATTACTTCAAAAAGTACAAAAAAGTGATCTCAAATGAAGACATAATTAGACTAATAAAATTTTTATGAGTTATAAATTATAATTTAGACCAGCAGAGTGGCAGTTCACCCATCTAAATCTCTTTTAGTTACTGATTAGGATGTGTAATCTATATTGCATCATCTGATTGGTTGATTTTTTTTAACTAATGTTTTTTATAAGAAAATATGCACAATAACCTTGCTTATTCTTATTGATTTTCTAATATAAAGTTGTCATATTAATAAAGTATTTTCTTTTTCTTTTTTTAAATTTAGGCATATTTTTATTTGCAGACTAAGTGATACAAATAAACTATTTTTATAATATTAACGGAATTTAATAAAAAAAATCGACGATGATTTTTTTTATCAATTAAATCTGATTTTTTCTAACCCTAAACTAATAACAAAATAAAAATCTAAGTAGGTCCCACCTCCCAGCAAACTTGGACAGAACAACTTTATAGATGATATATACAAAATAATAAAATGAAACACTATACATATATATATATATATATTATTTTAATGTCAAGAATATGTATAATTAAATTTAGAATGTATTTAATTAAGGCTTTATTGGGGATATATTTCTTCCTGCTTTCTTAAATTGTTTTCCGTATAAATTTTTTTGAACTATAAATTTTTTATTAGAAAATCATTTTAAAAAACAGTAATAAAGTTGCCACAAACAAAGCCTAATTCTGAATTGATGAGTGTAATTTGATAATTTATGATAATTATTAAAAATATAAAATTTAGATAAAAATGAATTTTAAAAAATCTAGAGGGGACTCTTTTAGAAATGAAGCTTTCTTAATTTTTTTAAAGTTTAAAGGGAAATTTTTTTCATTAATTGTGACTTATATATATAGCATGTATGAATAGATTATAAAATTTTAAGGCTTCCTCATTTGGGCTTTCTTCAATGATATTATTTCGCTTTTTGAGAATGACGAGGAAACATTATAAAATTCTCGAACAAATGATAGTTATTGTTTGAGCAACGAAACTTTCATGCATGGTCAGTAGTCATATCTTCTACAATAAGCAAAATAATGTGTTAAAACCTATTAAATCACTAGTAAAGATGAAAGTAGGAGAAGCATATGAATGCTTGAGGGGAGAGAGATTATTACGTGCCGAGTTTAGGTCCAGAGAATCGTTTAGTTGTGTGACTGTGAACAGTAAAAGGGCAGTTATTGTTTACCAGTGCTCTTTTGCTGCATTTTTGCTGATAACAATCATAAAATTGAATGATTATCTCGGTCTAAACTCAACACTTAATGATCTCTCATGTTTGAGGGGGTTTATAATGCATTAAAATAGTGCATATTCTACATTATTTCATGATTGAATAAAGGCAAAGGAAAATTTTGAGAGGGATAAAATAAAGCTAGTGCACATTTGAGTCAATTTTTTGGAGAATTACGATCAATCTTGAATATTGGCCGCAAATCTTGTATGCACTTGAACAAAATCTTTCTGTGATTATGATGATTATTTGGGCTTCTGAATGTTGTATGTTATTCAAATATATTGATAAGTTATTTTTATGCTTATGTAATCATATGCGCTTAACGAAAGTATCATACACATAAACATACTACAAAGGCATTTATAAACTTATGATGCAGATAGGAGCGGAACTCCCATTGATTACATAAGCATATGATGATATGAACATAAATACTATGATCTTTAGGCAATTGCCCCCAACAAATAGTAAATACATTAATCATTTTATTTATTAATTTGAATTCCAAAAATATCCTTACAACCAACAGGTCGAATCCTGCAAAGGGGCGCTGCCCCCTTGCACACTCGACAGTTACTTATAAGTTTGCCGAAGAAGCTCATGAAAGATCATAGTATTTATGTTCATATAAATTCGATAGGTGAACAATGTGACGCCAATATTGGCGTCGCACTGTTCACCTACACCAATTTTTGTGTCGTTGTATTTGCCGAAGAAGCTCATGAAAGAGGAAAAAGATGGTTACCTTCGCAACAAGATGAAGAAGCGCACGAAAAAGGAGAAATAAATGGAGTTTGATTGGAGATGAATCACTGCATTTTGAAATGGAAAATGGGTTTTTCGGTTGGAGATGCCCTAAAGCGACGAGTTGGGTGGGGTATTGGGTGGTTGTGGAGTGAAGGTGATGATAGGAGGCGGGGCGTCCAATTGGTGAGGTGGAGGTGGACGGAGACGGCAAAAGAAGATGGACAATGAGTCAAAATGCTCAAACTCGACAACATTAAATCTTTCAATTAAGTTCGAGCTAGGCCCATTTAAATTTGGATCAAAACACTTTCAATATTGTTTGGTTCATCTTATTTAAACTTTGATTTCAATTAAAAATTTGTTAAAATAAAAGTACAAATGTTCATGAAATTATTTCCAATTTTTTTAAATTCAAATATTATATGATAATTCATGTTTGATGATCAAATGAAATTTTTTTTGTGATATATCATTCTAATTAAAAAAAAAAGAAGTCAATGAGGATATAGGGTGAGTCTTAAAATCTTTGAATTTATTTTTAAATTAGCATTATATTAAAATCCAAATATTATTATAAATTAAAAAAATTAATGAGAATATGACGATTGAATTTTTGTCCGTACCCTAACCTAATTTTGGGCCAAATCCATTAATGGAATGGATTAGCATCCAACGCCGTATTACTACAACTACCGTCCCACGCTTTTCCCTTCCCCAGATACTAACCTTGCTTGCTGGTTCACACAATAAATTTATAATTAAAATTCAATTAGAGGGTTTACATACATAGTTATAAAATCATTTATTTATTAAATATTAAAATTTTAAATTTTATTATTTACTCATATAATACATAAAAATTTTAAATTAAAGTAAAAAAATAACATCCTCTCACTCTATTAAATGATTTAAATCCCATTAAGTGAGATCTCAACTAGATATTACATGTCGTACATTAGCCATAATGTTACGACATCTCAACGATATTTTATGGGTGTTTTTTGTCTCTTCTTTTCTCACATGTAGAGGTGTCGATATTTGACGCGATCTTAAAATTCCAGGTTAGTGTCAACCCGTTTGTCATACATGTCGGTTTCGACTTGACCGGGAAACCCGAGAATGACCCCCTTGTGACCCCGATCTGCCTTCCCAGCGCAAAGTATTTCCCTCCTCCCACTCTAAACTCGCAATCCGTATGGTCCAGATTCATCTCCGCGCTCGTAATCTGCACCCTAGATGATTAGATATCTAATCACTAGCTCCACCACCCGGCCGCGACCGGACCGGAACCGCACTCACGTTGTACGTGCAGCCCCAGCGCTAACAGCCTCGCACTGTACCCTAACCAGTGCCAGCACCCAGTCAGGCGATGCGCTCACAACCACATCTTAATGCTTCGCAATTCGCGTCTGTCGTTAGCGCCCGATATTTCGGATTTTCGGATCAGGTCGGGTGAACCCAATAACCCAACAGGTTGGGTTCAGGTCTGAATTTTCGTCCCGTTTACAAAACTGGGTCGGATACGAATCAACTCATTTGAACCCGGATCATTTCCGGATAGGACCTTAAAACCGACCCGAAACTCAATTTTGACACCCTACTTGCATGCCGCGCGCTAATCTCATGTATTCCTTCTCGAAGAGATTTCGTCATGACTTCCTCACATTCTTAGTCATTTGCATGCTGTTGTAAGTCCCATTAACGACGTTCCAAGAGATTTTACCACAGCTTTCTTGTCTCTTCTTCATTCGGTGAGAAATTCATAAAAATGTTTAACATATGTTTTAAGTGTTATGTACTTATGTGTGTAATGATGTAATCCACCAATTTTTATTTTATTATATGAAAAGAGAGATATAAAAAACCACATTAACCATGCGTGAAATTTGAATTTTTTACATAAATTTATTTGGGGAATTAAAAAATTTGTACTAGAAAGCTATTTTCTACAAAGCTTTAAAAAGTTGCTTTCTTAATAATAGCTTTTCAAATCAGAAAGAATATCGTCCCAAATGAAGAATTTTTTTTACTTCAATTAAGAAAAATTTAAAACAATTTTTTATCCTTAAAGAAAATCAATTCGTATTTCATTCTTCTCATTAATATTATTAGAGCTTGACGCCAACAACCTCAACCGAAACGTTTGACTCGGGAAAAACTATCTCTTGCATTAAATATGATGACTTCAAAGTTCAAACAAGGAAATAATTGATATCTTTTGCTAAATGTCACAAAGCTCAATATTATTAGTTTTATAGAGATAAATAAGTTATTATATTTCTTAGAATCTTATATTAGAATCTTACTAAGCCTAAATATGATGCCTTTGGTTATAGAGCTTTGAATATAGCCTAAATCTCTGTAACAAGTCTTACATTTAAGACTTCATTTAGGACAACTTACTTATTGCTTTCTAAAGTAAATTTTTAGTATAAAATTTTATTGAACTAGTAATTTTTATACTAGAAAGTTGTTTTAAAAAACAGCAAGAAAGTTGTCCCAAACGAAGCCTAAATCCCTTAATGAGATTAATGATTATTTATCTAATAGTTTCATCATGAAAATGATAGTGCTGATTTTTTTTTATCTGGACATTACTAAGGGAAAGAAAACAGAATATCAAAGCCTTGCATGCTGAATATTTGTGGTGATAAAATGAGAGAGTTTTACGTCTTAGTCTTATACGAAAATTTCAGCAACATGCAGATAAATAGAATAACTGTAAGAAATATTGAAGCTTTAATGTGAGAGATTTGGAAAATATAATAAAATTTGTGGGGCTTAGCTCAATTGCAATGATTCCACCATTGTTCATCATCAATTACAAATGATGATTTTCCCATAATTGAGAAAAGAGTTAAAACTTGATATAATATAATATATATAAATTCTACATGACAAATTTCTTGGTGGAAAGTAGAAGAGCCATGTGACCTAAGATTTATTTTCAAGGAAGTGTTTTATGTTTGTTTAGATGTTCTCTTTTGAAGAGAGGAGATTAGAGATTAAGAACTCCATCATAAATTTTGGTGAAATATCAAGAGCTAGAGTCAGTGTCGACGGTGTACATTGACTTTATAGGCGATAAATTGTGTTGTTATTTTTGCAAGGGTAAGCTACAAAATCAACTAGCGTCAGTGTAATTGCGAGATAATGGTTAAATGATCATAATTAGCAGATATTTCTTCAACCACCACCACCAGATTATGATTCTTTGATTACAATTCTCTTACAATAGTTTTGTGACATTTATCACTTAAGTACACCATTACTTACTAAATTTGACCACCATCACCAAATTATGGCCATTTGATTAATTTCATGTGACTACAATCCTCCAACTATGCATTTTTTTATCATTATCATTTAACTACACCATCACTTCCTAACTACATTGTTTGTCATTGCCACTGATGTTGATGAATGTCATCACTCATAAGACTAATACAAGTTGTTGACATTAACTCTGATTCCAAACATCAACACCAAGATTTACTTAGGACGTCTCAATCTCTGGTCTCGCCTCTTTAAAGGAAAATGATCATATAAGCAACAATGCTAAGATGTTAAACTTTTTTACTCTACTATCGCATATGTTCCGACATGCAGTTTGAGAGGATATTTCTAGTGAAGAAATCAAATTTCAAAATTTTCACCTAAAATTTAACAATATAAATAATAATACACTTGCCCTAATAAGTAATAACTAGCAGTTTGCAAGCAAAGAATTTCTTCTTGCCTTTTTTTCTTCTTCTTCCTACAAGGTAGTAGAAATTTTAAGTTAAATTTTTTTATAAAAATTTGATCAAATTAAATTTTAAAGCCATTGAATATACTTAATAGATAAATAATGGATTATTATTATTATTTGACATTCAAAATAAAATAACATTGACTTCAATTTTCTCCCATATGAAGGCTTCTAGATGAAAGCACTCTTTAAGGGTAAGGGATTTCAAGGCACGTGCGATCAGCTCCGCACAACCTCCTCCCCTCCGTTCAACTTTGTTTGTGTACAGTACCAAAGCTCCTAATCCTATCACGTTTTATCAAATAAAACTATAATATTTTTTTACACAAAAATATATATATATTTACTCTTAAAAATATCCTCTATAGATAAAATAATTAAAAATAAAAAAATTAAGATAGCTACATATTAGTTATAATTACAATAAAAGAAAGTAAATATCGCAATATGTATTATTATATGCAGCGTCAGTCCATTTATACCATTTTATATAAATATTTACACAAAATAAAATACAAAAATCAATAAGCTTTTCACTCACCTAATAATCTCTCCCCCTTCACACCAAAATCTTCTCCTTACAATCTGTAAAATCTCAAAAAATTATCATATTAATAAAAATAATAACATAAAAGAAATTCTCACAATATTCATAGATTTTGAAAACTGAGAGTTGGGACTATTGTTATTACCTGAAGCCAGAGATGGTACCTTGTAGAGAAGCTGGAGAGTGTCCCGGCTATCGCCGGAGGCGAAGAAGGAGAAGCAGGCCATGACCGGCGAGCCGAGAAAGATGAAGCTGACTGGCACCATCCACAGCTGATCATTCGATTGGTGGAACTGTAAGATCCACCAAATCAGTAGCACGGCGCCGGCGACCGCCGATAGGAGGAAGAGAAGGATGGCTGCTGCTGGGATCTTCTTGCCTTCATAAACCTCCTCCATTAGAGAGAGAGAGAGAGAGAGAGGTTTCAATTATTTGAAAGTTGGAAGATGGAAATGAGGAGGTTAAGAGAGAGAGAGAGAGAGAGAGATTTTCTTGTAAAAGGGGATATTTCTCCCTAGTTGTTGTCTACCTTAGTTGCTACTACTTCCAAAAAGAAGAATATCACAATCTTGGAAAAGAAAAAAAAATATATTTATGAAAGAAAGGATATATTAATTGAATCTAAAGTCTTTAAATAAGATTTTTTTTTTTTTAATGAAGGCCACCTTAACCTAATGGTTGGGAGTTTTGGGTCCCATCATAAAAGTTATAGGTTGGAACTCTCATGTATTTTTGTGTGTGTTTGAGATTAAATTTGCTTTAAAATCTTAAAAATAAAAAAATCTTTTCATTCGATTTTTATAGCATTTAATTAAATTTACAAAAGTTTTAAAATGAATAAGGGATATTTAGGTTTTAAACATTAATGATTAGGATCTACTAAAAATAGATACTATACTATATCAAAATGCATTAAGACGAGCTTTGAAATTTCTTAAAATTCAGCTAAAATTTAGCGGAATATATTGGAATTTTAAATATTATATTTCAATAAAAATTGAAATATTAAAATTCATTATTATGACATTTTTATCATATCTTAATTTTTTTTTTTTGCTAAAAGAATCTAAATTCGATAGAGGTGCCGAAAATAGGTTTAGGAGTTGGTTTCGAAATTCGGATTGAAAAGGATTTGATATGAATTCAATCACCCAAATACGACCATATGGCAATTGGGATGAACTGAACCGAACTCGATAATTTATTTAATTAAAAAATTAATAATAATACTATAGTGTTTAAACTTAATTATACAAAAATTTAAAAAAAAAAAAAATGTATCAAAAAGCAAACAACAAAATTAAACGAGTCACTTTCAGATCAAAATTTGAATCGCATGTCAACTCGAACTTGACTCATCAATTAAATAGGTTAGAATTTCTAATCCAAAATCTGACTCAATATTTATTAAACGAGTTAACCCGAATCTAAATTTGTCCAATGAAGTTGCTAGGTCTGATCATGTATTAATACCTCTAAAACTCTTGTTATTAATAAAATTCATGCAATGGGTCCACCACTTTCAAATATACCAAAAGCAGTAAAATATTTTTCCTTAATAAAATGTTTTCCTAGCTTAGACTTCTAATGTATTTACATATGAGGCAGAGCACTCTAAAAAAACATTATTTTATGGCATATTTATATTACAAGTGTCAAATAATAAATGTATATACTCTCATAACTTATTCAATTGTTGACAATTTTAAAAAATTTTAATTGCCTAAACAAAATTGTTATCAAAGATAAGTTGCTTTTTTAAACCGCAATTATAATTTTTATTTTGTTGCTATTTTTTCGTTACTTTAGAAAAAATATATATTCAAAAGATGTTTTCTATAACAATTTTTAAAAAAATTACTTTATCTACAGTAACTTTATAAAGCAGTAAAAAAACTGCCTCAAATGAAACATAAATGCATTATTACGAGTCAAACAAAATTTATTAAAATTTAAATATATTTTTTTCTAAGTCAAACTGGAGCATATGTATTGAACAAGACTTTTTGCATGCTGATTTTAAGCTAGGCTGGTTACTGTCAAAAAATCATCTTTATTATCATTATTATTTTTTAAAGTAATTTTTTTATATAAAAATATGTAGTTAAAAATTTTATACTGAAAAATTGGTTTAAAAAATAATTAGAAAGTTGTCCCAAACAAAGTCTTGATTTTTATAAAGTTAATACCTTTGCATGCTTAAATGCAAGTTGATTCTAATATCTTACCCGAAAGAAATAAATATATACTAAAAATTTAAAATTTTTAAGTATTTCTTAAAGAAATTTATCAAATATGATATAGATAAATATGAGACAGATTAAGGATTTATTTGAGATGACTGCAACGTTTAATAAAATTGATAAGCAGAAATTAAATTAGCTACTTTGATTACAAAAAGTACATTTCCTAGAGTTAAGTCAAGAAACTTAAAGACTTATCTCAGTCTCCATGAAATTGTTTATTCTTTAAAATTATCAGAATGCCTTCTTCGAATGGAGAAACTATTTTGTGCGGACACGAACATCGTCTAGAGACCAACCATAATATGCCACATAAATGGTATCGAGTAATACCAAGCAGCAAGACCAGCAAAAGAGTGACATGTCGCATTCTGATTGGTATCCGGAAGATATTCGCATCCGCACAGAATAATTGATCCTTTGAATGTGATTTATCACTATCTTTATGAAATTTTTATTTTTTTTTAACATTATCATAATCCTGTTTTTTATATTATTTGTATAATTAATGAAATATATTATCCTCAAAAAAAGCCAAAATGACCATAAAAAATATTCACCATCAAATTATTGCACCATATTAAAGCTTCGGGCTACAGCATTTGTTAGGCTTGCAAAAGCATGGATATAATCCTATGCAACATTGTATAAAAATGGCGACATTGATTGATACCTGACGTTAGCACAAATCTCAAAGTAAATCAAGGGTCTATAACTACTTCGGTTAATTATCTTGTAACTTTCACTGCTAAAATGTAAATAAGTATTATAATAAAAAGAATCCATATTAATAAAGGAAAGCTAATCCCGTCTCCAACTAATCATTGATGCTTTATAGGTTCCGCTTTATATGAAAAAGTCATAAGAAATCTAGCAGCCGTAGGCATCACTAAAAACAAATTATTTTGATAAATTAATAGTAAATAAAATAAATAATATCCTATTATTAAAAAATAGGGCATATCCGATTATTAAAAAAAAAAAAAAAAAAGATTTCTCTCTCTTTCCTGATACTAATATGTTAATTTTTTAAATATAAATTATGCAACATAATATTTCTCTATAATAATTTATAGATGAGTCTGAAGTTAAAAAGTCGACCAACTTACATTTGATTAGCTCATTTTTGTTTTTTTGAATATTTAGATCAATTAAAATAAATTCATACACATATCACATACGCAAGACTTTAACCCAAAACTTCTTAATTGTCCACAAAAGCTTTCAACCAATAGACGTTTCGCTCCTAATTTTGGCTTCATTTGAGACAATTTTTTTACTGCTTTTTAAAGTAACTTTTAAGTATAAAAATTTTATTAACTAAGTATAAATTTAAAAAAAAAAAAACATTAAAAACTTTTTCACAAATAAAACCTTAATTCAAATCACTAGAGTATATACTCATGAAAAATTTTCGGATAAAAATATTATTCCTCATTTTTATTGGAATAAGTTCATAACCAACAATTTTTAAAACCACTTAGCACCGCAATATTGCAATTTTACTTAGTAACCCAACCTTTAACTGTTTTTTTTTATGTTAAACCCAACAATATTTATAAAATTTCTTTTGAAACCTAATAATACAGCTAAAGTCTAGCACGAATTATTATACAACTTCAAAAAATAAAAAAAAAGAATAAAAAGAAAAACGAATTATTATACAACTTAATGTCATCTTTTTTTACAATAATAACACCAAGCTCTGCGACATTTTTAAGTAAAGCTACAAGCTTTAAAAAGCTTGGCATAAAATCAAAGTTAATGGTAATTGTTTGCGAAGACGGCCAATTATTCTAATGCTGTGAGCTTTTGAAACTATTGTCCTGAAAGATAGGGCAAATTATTAGGTCCGGTCATCTGATACAAAAATACATCCGGATTTCTATCTATCTACAATAAAGTGCAGTTACTGTAGCAGCTGCACTTTGACTGCACTTTTACTATAGATCAAGAGAAATCCGGATATATCTCTCTGTCAGGTGACTGGACCTAATAATTTGCCGAAAGATAGAAAGATCTTAAGTGTTGGCCCGTGTAAATTGGTGTAGGTTGCATGTTATGTCGACCAAGGTTTTCACTGGCCTAAAGACAGTGCTTCCTCGTCGCAAATAAATTAAAAAAAAAAAAAAGAACGAAGTACACAAATGAATTTTTCTATGCTGACATCCCCTCCTGATTCCATGGCAGACAATCCAACAATAGTCCTCTTCATTCCTAACCAGCAGCTTATCAAGCTCCGAAGAAAAATAAGGAGCTGCTGCGTCGGTAATTAGGACATTCCAAGTCATTATATCCATATAAAAAAGCAAACCTACTTTTTAATGTCAAATTGTGATTAAATTATTACTTGCAGTCACAGAAAGCTGTCCGAAGGCTAATCAGGATGCCTTGCGTCATTTTTTTGTTATGTACTGAGTGATGTGATGCATTTTGATTCGCATCTAGAAAATCCGTGGACCGCATAGAATAATTTCTTCAAATTGTGAGGTCACTTGTTTATTTACACATTTACCAAAAAATATTAAAATAAACTTTAAAACTATCATAGTTATTTTTTGTTTAATATAATTTAATTAAAAAAAAAGGATTTACATACATACCACTTTATTTCATATTATTTACATATCTAACACCTAAAAATTTAATATTATATGTCTACCATCCACAAAACAAAATATGTGCGCACGAAATAAAATATTAATATTTATAGGATGCTATGGATGATAAGAATAAAATATAAAGGTGATATACTTAATATTAAAATTATATAAGAGCGGTAGAAATGTAATATTAAAATTTAAAGTTTTAGATATATAAATAGCATGAAATAAAGTGATATGTATGTAAATCCCCAAAAAAAATTACAGAAATTTGACTAATTACAGGAGATAATTTAAGTAAAATATAAATTTTAATATAAACTCAATGATTTTAAAATTAACTCTGATATATTTTATATTAAAATACCACAACCTTGAGAAACAATCTCCCAAATTGGCAAAGGAGAAGATTATCGAAAGGGTAAAATCAAAATTGTTTTTGAACTATTCGTCACTTATTGGAGTCTCATCTTCCTCCTCTGGTTTCAAAAAGAACTCGATGTAAGCAATTCGACCGGGCTGCTGCATGGAGTCATTAAAAGCATGCTGGCCAACAGTTCTAAGGACCGTTACCAGGTGCTGGATTTTAAGCATTCCTCCCATTCCAATGGTCAGCTTACTTCCTCGGTTGTCCTTCATAACACTGCTTGGTAAATTTGAAGTGGTTGCTTTCAGAAATTTGTACTTGTATCTGTTGGATTTTTAGCAGCTTAGATAGTTCAAGTTCCAAGAATTGCTTGTATATTAAAAACAATTATCATGATATCAGAATGAGGCAAATTTCACCAAGGTTTTGCTCGAGATAGCTGCAGTGTTTTGTAAAGTTGGTTGTGGAGAAAGCAACTTTGCTATTACGGTTGCAGAAAACAACTTTGCATCAAAAAAATGTTTGAAAAGCAGTAAGAAAACAGTAACCAAACAAAATTATAATTCCTATCTGAAAAATAAATCAATGAGAAAGCTAACCCAAACAGACCCAAAATATGTTTTTGATTTTGCACAGTATGAACTCGTGTAATATCCTTCAATAAAATTAAATTATTAGGAGGCCTTCCGATGACCCGGTTAGGAAAGTTGACGTATTAGATTTGACTTATGTTAAGAAAGGTAACGGTAGACCTAAAAAGACTTGGTTAGAAAATATTAGAAAAGATCTTTTTCTATTAGATTTAAAGGAGAATAGAACTTTTAACACAACAAAATGGCGAAAAAGGATTCAACCCCACGTGTAGTGGGACAAATGCTTGATGTCATTGTTGTTGTTGTAGTACAACTAAATTTAAAAAATAAATATAACCATTAAACTATTAAACATTACAAGTATATTCCAATAGTTTAGTGATTTAATAATTCCATTGTATTGTTTCATAGTTTAATTTTACTAAGGGATAACACATCAAATGTAAAATCAATGCCAACATGATAACGCATGTATAAAAAAATCCTAACAAATTTTTTTTTTCCCCTTATATATTCACAAAGGTCATGAAATGCAAACCTGTATGAGAGTATTCGGTCACACTGAAATGCGACCAAAAGATCGTTATTTGAATAGTACTCAAAGTCTATCTGCTAGAAACCACAGCAGGTAAATGAAGCGCATATATGAGATTTTATTATTTTGGGGGGGTCAGTGAACGTACATTTATGGTAAACTGACATATACCTGCAAGTCGCCATGGCCCTCAGCTTTGAAAGTCACAGAAGGAGGATCAGGTTGTATGCGTATCTGGACACTTGAACCAGGCCACTCCAGATCTTCAATTGCTTCCTTGAGCACTGCAGACTGAAGATGTAAATGAACATAAATCAAAACTCGTACATTAATATAAACGCCTATGACAATTTTTAAATGAAGGCTATGTTTGGGACGGCTTTCTTACTGCTTCTTAAAGCGGCTTTTTAGTATAAAAATTTTATTCTTTTACTAAAAAGCAACTTTATGAAGCAGGAAGAAAGCCGTCCCAAAGGAAGCCGAAGTTGCAAATAGGAAGTCGGGTTAGCATAAATACCCTGACAGTAAAAGTGACAGGAACATTCCCTGTGGGCTCAAAATGGTAGTCCCAGGAAATGGTGTCTGGGATCCTTGTTCTGATCTCTGCATAGGTACAAGCATCCGGGGAATCCATTGACCTAGGCAAGCAAAACCAATACATTTTAATGATGCATTTCATTTGACATTCAAATTAACATTAGGCACAAAAATATTGTGGAAAAGCGCAACAATAACAAAAAAGAGTAAGGGACATAAAAACACAACCAAGAAAACAAACCAAAAAAAGAATATAAGAATAATGTGATTTAACGATATCTACCCATTTCCATGACTAAGATGATCATATGATTCAATATTTGCACAGCCAAATATTTTCCTCACCCTTATCTAACTATATTTTTTCCTTTCTCCTTCGTCTATATATTTTCTTTACTCTTAGGCTTCATTTGGGGCGGCTTTCTTACTACTTCTTAAACCAGTTTTTTAGTACAAAAATTTTAACATCTGTAATAGAAAGCTGATTTAAGTAATAAGAAAGCCGTCCGAAACTAAGCCTTAATCCCATTTCAAACATTTATAGTGATTCTTTTGTACTCAGGACAGGATAGATTTCATTTCATGTGATCATTGTGTAGAACCTGAGTATTGTATATGATCTTTTGGGTTATAAATAGAATTGTACATTGATGTTTTAAATTATAGAATTTTATTAGATTGTTTGGTATTGATTGAAGACTATAGATAACTCTGGTAAGGTTTTAAATTGATAGATTGAATAATTCTTTCCAAGTTAGATCTTGGGGCGTTACAGGGGGGTTGACTGCATGCAAATGTCATCCTTATAATAACTTCGAGCTACAAAACCAATGCCTCATGTTGTGACTTTTCGTCCTTCTACTTGCCCATTATTTGCCTCATTGATCGTTGACTCGCTCAATCTCCTACGATAAACTCTTGCTACATCGACAACATTTTCCACCATCTCTAACTATCTCTCCTATAAACATCCACCCGGCCTACCATTGATCATTCCTCTAACTATCTAATAATATATACATATTTCTTATGAACCACCTAAATTGTTGATTTTTTTTTAACATAGTGTATTTGTAATTTCAGTTTTATTGGATCATTCCTTATATTTTGGGCTTTTTATGCTTTTTGTTGTGTATTGTGTCATATGATGATGATTATATGAACTTGAGTAGTGAACTAGCAAAACCCTCCCATCGCTTAGCCTAGTTCAAATTTAGCCTATTTGGATCAAATTTGACCACCAACACCAATTTGACTTGCTACTTCATCATCCCCAACACTATGGCAGCCCCTATCTTGTCTCCTCTCTCCTTACAATGAAAAGAATACCATTATTAGAACCATCTTGAATATTTGGAAAACAACAAAAAGCCTTCAAAACCTCCCTCCACCCACAAATATATAAAAAAAATGAAAAAAAAAAAAAACTCATTTCCCATGCATGGCCAGCCCCCTCTTCTCTATTTTCCTTTGTTTGCTTCTTTGCTTAAAATCTATAAATAACATGGACTTATTTGTATTTGAATGGTTATGTGATTGAATGAAAGATGCTTCTTGAGTTTTTTTTTTTCACTTCTTCCTCGTGTCTCTCTCAACCCAAGTGAAGGACTACTTGAGAGTGAGATAACGCATATGTTAGAGGACTTCCAAAGAAGAAAGGTGATCATGCAGCAATGGATTGTTCATAAAAGTCAACTTTAACGTTTCCTCACTTTACCACCAATTGCCTTACATGCATCACAAGTTTGTCTTTGCTTTCACATCAACAATGGCTAACATAACTAGTGCATGAATCCTCTCACCCTCATTACATTTATATTACAATATAGGACAAGAGTTTTCCATTAGCAAGATAAACATCCACACGATCTCCCATCAAATAGTGACATATCCTTATGTGGAGTAAAGTGAAACGATGAACGTAACCTAACTCCAAGATCCAAGATTCCAAAGAATTATTCGCGCTATGAAATATAGCATCTTTGATTCTTCACATGCACTATTCACAAATTCGTCGATCTACTTGAACTTTGTCTGCCCTTGCCCTGTGAAAAATCTCTTTTCATGGAGCCAATTTGACCACATCTGAAACATGCACTATTGCAACCCCTTTAATTAACTTCATTGCTGAGATTTGGATATATCTTTACCTCAATGATTGATTTTATTTAGAGGCTTACTCCAATCCACATTTTAAACAAAGATAAATGGATTTTATCTTTCTTGTACCATCAAATATCTTTGTTAATGATGAGGTTTCTAACATCATTGAGTTTCATTCTGATTAATCCATATGAGATATTGAATATTGTTGTAACGTTATCCTAAATTTTAAGTAACGAAGAAAGCAAACCTAAAGCAAAGATTTTATAATCAACGTTTGATGTTCTCAAAACTCAATAGCTTGTAATAAAGTTGAACTCATTGATATTATCAATAAAAAAAGCTTCTTCAAACATTTTGACAGTAAAAAACTTCTCATTCATGTTTTATAGTTACTTCCCCATACTATAGTGCTTCTTACATTTAGAATATTAAAAGTGACATTCATGCTTTAGGATAAACAAATAATTCCTAATGTTTGTTTATCCATAAATTCCTCCTTTTGATCAAATATTAGAAAACTTTGATTTTTTTCCAAAACTAATGAAGCTTTCACTAGGGAAGGTAGTCTATTTGAATCTTTCAATGGTCACAAATTTCAGCAATCAAAATTTTCGATCTTCATATACTCGTTTCAAATGCCACTGCTCATTTTTTCCCCTTAAACTCCAAAACTAGCCTAGCTCTTATACTAGTTTTTAGGAAAAAGTGCACTCCCAAGAACAATAATGAGTGAGACCGAGGTTTATAAAAGATTAACAAGAAACACGTCATCAAAGGAACAAAATGAGTTATGTGATTTGATAAGATTTACCTACACCCAAATAATTATTCATCAATCTAAAGATGACAATATGATATAAGATTTGTGCATCCAAATACTTCACCAAACCTTTTATTTCACTAATGTTTCACCTTCTATCTCTTCTGCTCTCTTTAATTTCTCTTTGAATCCTTTTCCAAACCATTATTCTTTATCTCAATGTGTAGTAGTGAGCTCCAAGGATAAACATCACCATAATATAATTCTACTTTCTTCACTATTTTTTTGCTTTTACATATATTGTCCCAATGTGCACATGCCATCATTCAAATGCATTAGAGCCATGGAACCAATTCCACATCTTGTGAATCATCGGCTTTCAACTTAGCCATCTATCTCCTAATTGATCCAAAAGCCAATGCAAATCAATATTTCACCACACTGGCCATCAGTTCCTCTGGGATTTCCTCGTCAAAGATCTCATTAGCTATTGCAAGAACTATTGTTGACCTCTTATACTGAGCTCCCATTGTGTCAACGCCAGTGCCACTTTCTCCAGCCATCTCTCACATGAACGATCACTCAGATATGCCACTAGCCATCTGATGTAGAACGGGATAGGAGGGCAGGGAGACAGCAATAGGAGATCGCTACGAATGCTGGACAGCAACTTTGACACTTGAGAAATTCTGGACAGCAACCTTTACCACATGTATAAACCTTGGGTAGCTATTGTAGGCAGCTGGAATCCTTTGAACAGCAGTTTTTAGGCTTCCAAGGGTACAGGACAGCAGGTATTTCCTGGCTGGAGAGTGGGGTCAGCTAGCAGAATTTGGATGTAGAGGGAAAACCGTGAAGGTGGCCTGGAGAGGAGGTAGCCGGATTGGGAAAAGGGGTTTAACGGGAAAGGGTGGGAACGAGTAACAGGAAAGAATTTCTCCTAAATTCCCTTTTCAAAATTCTGAAAATAACTTCAGATTTTGGAACCAGAATCTGAGAGAAATCTCAGGATTCTAGGCTTAGGAGCAAGGGAAATTGGAAGGAGAATTCAAAGCTTTGGGAAGTAATTAATGCTTGAGCGGGAATTCCCTGGCTGCAGCCTTAGAAGGCAGAATATTCCACGTTAGGTGGAATTTGGAGAGTGATTTGTGGGGGAAAATTAAAGTACAGGCATTGGAGAAGTTGGCCAGCAAGGGAAAGAAAGAGTGACGGGAATTTCAAATCAGAATAATGTGAGGGTGACCTGAATATGGGGAAGGATTTATTTCCAAAGCTAATTTCAGATTTTGAACAATTTCGATTATGATGAAATTTAGGGGGTTTTGAAATATTTCCAAAAGAGAGGCTTGACTTAAGGAAATAAATCTAAATCCAAGCCAATGAAGGGGCCGGCTGCATTAATGGGCAAGAGGGAATTTGGGGGTGAGGTGTCATGCTTGCCTAATTGATATTTGATTTTAGGAAAGTAATTAATCAAATCCAAGTGAATTTAAAATTCAAAATAGATCTAAGTCAAATACTTTCCTAAAATAGATTCGCTAATTTTAGGAATGATTTCAAAATTCAAAATGATTTCAAAATTCAAAATGTTTTGAATTTTAAATGAGGGATTTGTGGAGGCATGAATTCAAAAAGTTTCCTAAAATAGGGTTAGGGAATTTAGGAAGGTTTATTTGAATTTCAAATCAATTGAGTTTGAATTTCAAACTATTTCCAAATTCATTCAAGCCTAAATTAGGAAACTTCAATGGGATGATGAAGGGAGGTAGCCGGCGGGTTGTGAAGAGGTGGTCGACGGGTTGTGAAAAGGTGGCCGGCGGGATTGTGAAGATGTGGCCGGTGGCTTGGGTGGAGGATGGGGATGTCGACAAGGAGAAAAATGAAAAAGATAACGAAAAAGAATAAAACCACGAACCCGGCCATCTCCAAGGTTGGTGGGTGATACGATTTCCCTCTCCAAGAAATCTCAAATCACGAGCCCGGACCCATCCTGCGGCTGGTGAAGACTTCGATTCCTCTCATAGGAATCTCACTAACGCTCTCTCACAAGAAGAACACAAGTGTGAAAAACAAATTTTCATATCAAATTAACCCTCCATTACAATAGCTTAAGGCCCTTATTTATAGGCCATAACATGAGAAAATATAAAATTACAAAAATGCCCCTTGGGCCATAACACTCAAATAAACTAACCTAAAACATAAAATAATAGCTAAAATTCATAAAATAAATCTTAAATAACAATTTAAATTATAGTCGTCGATTTACGACGCCTCCTGTGATAGAAGCGCCAGATCTTCGTGCCGATGTCCGCATCACCATCGCTACAATTGCTCCATCATTCTCCTATGCAGCTACGATCATTATAGTTCATTTTATTGCATTCTTATAGTTTCTTGATATTAAACCTATATAGCATCTCTTGCCTCATCATCTCCTATTTTCTTCCTTGTATGCCAAAACAGTTGGCCGACTAGCTTTGGGAACGTAAGACTCATACAAATAGCCACAAAATGCATCACCCTTTTATAGAATGGCAGTCTGTACGATAGATGATTTAGATAACGCATGGTCTGATAATCAGGTAGCTCAATTTAGCAACAAATTATACACCAAATTTGAAAGAATATGAAGAGAAATTAATCAGGGAGTTTAGAGATATGTAATTTGAGGTTATTATTCTCCATACACATTAACTTAACAAACTGATACTCCTAGAACTATTGAAAAGGAAAAATTGTAGGTAGGTCGCCTTCATTAATTCAATTTATATAGTCAATATAAAGATAAAGTAACCAAAAAAATAGCAACAAAGTGTCGCAATCACAAGTTAAATGTACAACAAACTGTACCTAAACTCTGCCGGAACATTCAGTTGATCTGGATCTCAAATAATAAATCAGCATTACATTGATAAGTAATTTGGGGAACATATTATGAAAGAAACTTAAGCATGGCTAGCCACTACAGAATAAAACTACTAACAAGAAAATGATTGGTAGAAAACTCAAGGCGCGAACCTTCAGTCAGTTAGCCGAACTCCTTATGAGTGATCATGTGACCATAATTTACCTATTTGCCAATCCCGCAATTCATTAGGTAGTTGAATATCACGTCAAGCTCAAAGTTGAATTATTCAACCAATGTTCCTTTATGATTTTATCAAAAGGTAAGCAATCACGAAAATAACTTTGCTTAGGTTACCATTTAGATGTTGTAAATTTGGTGATTGATCACAAGAATTACTTGTTTGATCAATATTAAAAATCAGAAATAATTGCTAGAAGGAACTTTTTTTAAGTCAACCACATGCCATTTGGTTAAGCTTCAAATGAGAAATGCTTACTACTTGCATCTTCAATTATTGGTTTGATTTTCATTAGTCCATAAGATCAATTACAAAACAGCAGGATGTTAGGAAACACTCCAGATCTCAAGTGAAACCTAACGATCTTGACAAAAACAGTGATAACGATCAACCAATCCAAAGGAAAAATCAGAAAAAACCAAGGTTTAAAATTGCGTAACTACGCCTCGAGGCGGTTTTCGTTCGTGAGGCGAGGTGTAAGCCTCGAGGCGGTCTGAGGCGTAAGCCTCACGAACACAGAATTGCGTGAATGAAAAATTAAGGGTTTTAGCAGGAAAGTAATAGCAATATTGTACCTTACTAAGGGTCTCGTGCTCAAAATGGCATAGGTTACAGTAGCCCAAAATTTATCATTTAGAATTATCTTTCTTATTTCCTTCCCCTCACTTTTCTTCCCCCAAGCAGAGTTAAGCCAAATCGTTTGTGGACTTCTCCTAGAAGGCGGCCGGACGCTTCAAGTTCACCGGAAAGAGGAGGCGCCGGCGAGAGAGGCGGCAGGATTGGAGGCCGACCGTGCGGGCTCCTCTGTTTTTCGCGAACTGGAGCTTACGGGCGGCAGATTTCGGGAAATAACTGGGCCGAACGGGTGTGGGGGAAAAGAAGGGGTCATTTTAAGTGGGTGGGGCCTTTTGGCTGAGGCGTACGCCTCCCTCAAAATTGCGCAATCGCGCAACTGAGGCGCGCCTCAGCCAATGTGAGGCGTACGCCTCAACAAGTCCCCGAATTGCGTCCTCCTTGGGGCATTTTTGGACAAAATTGCGCAGAGGCGCGCCTTGTTGCGCAATTTTAAACAGAGGAAAAAACAATAATTTTTATTGGAATATTCAAACTAACGGAAGGAAAAATAACAAGATATAATTGATCCTCTATTCAAGAGGAGGATCTATCTCTCCCAAATCTCTAGATGCAGCAAGAGTCCAAAAACCTAAACCTAAGAGATCTCAAATTTCAGCCAAATTTAAGATGCCCTAACCCTAGTAAAACAAACTATTTAATACATACAATTCAAACAGAAATCTCTAAACAGTCTCTACATTCAAATTTCCCTCCTAAATTTCTCCCAAAACCTTCCTAATCTGCTCTTCTTGCTCCGTTCGGTTTGATAGGCATGTAGGAGGCGGACTCTTCCGCCTCTGCTGTTCGTAAGCCAGTCCAGTATGGACCGGTCTAACACAGGACTCTACATCCTTGCAGATCAATTTGAATCATGACAACTGACAACAAGCTCATTTTTCTTCCACATATCTTCAATTCGTACATATGTAACTTGAGGAGTTAGCTCTCACTTTGACAATGACATTACTCTTTCTCACTATCAAGAGGTCCAGATTGTTAAAGCTCACTTCTATACAAAAAGAAATGGGATTGACTTACCGAGCATGAACTTGATATTGTAGACTGGATGTTCAACTCAAGAATGTGAGATATTTGCTGCTGGGTACAAAGTGGACTAGTCCTAGTCTAAGTTTGACTGTCGCCAAACATATCCAGTAGACGTATTTGCATGTGTAAGAAACAACTGCTACGCTATTGGCATGAATGTCACCAACATCTTCAAATGAGCCTCATTGATGCATTTTTGGGATTTTTTTTTCTCTTTTTGTTTAAAAGATGACAAAACATGTTTGTTTATCTATCTTTATTTCATATTTAAAAAGATAATTTATTTTAAAAATAATAAAACCAATTCTATGTCTCTTATCAATGCTTAAAAATAGTTTCCCATCCATCTTGATTCAATCCCCATCTCCATCCCACTCTAATCCCAATAAAATTCCCTCAATCTAACGACTAGGATGAAGAGAGAAGCATTAAGAAATACACGACCGCTTCCTCCTCCATGTCCGTGTTCCACAACCAAGTCAGCCAAGCTATCTCCATCCACGCCCCTGCCCCACCCCAACCTAACTGCCATGCCCTCCTTGTCAGAAATCTCGAACTTAATCCAAAAGTGGAGAAGTCAATAAGACAGTTATCGAAGAGCTATTAGAGAAATATGTGATCACAAACTGAGTCCTGGCCACCGATATGGTTGGGAAGACTAACTTGGACTACCCGAGCTCCCCATGGGGTGCACATACTCTTCAATGAGGTCTTGTATTCAAATTACACACCAATTGAGATTTGAGGGAGAATAGGAACCAATGTCGCAGGTTAAAAGATTTTTTTTAATACTGAATGAAGTAAAAAACATCAATGTACCACACATATTTTTATTCACATCAAACATAAACAAAATTAAAAAAAAATAAAACAATAAAAATAAAAACGAGAATGGACCCTAATAGTACGATGTCAAATTACATCTTTGCTGCTTTCTGAATATATTCAAAATGAAGGCATGTCGTTGGTATCACGTACTAAAATAAGTGCATGATAAAAACTATGAAGAAGATGAGGAAAGCATAAAAAAACCTTGAAATTTCACAAGTTAAAATGAAAGATGACATGATGGTGATGCCTAAGGATAGCACAAATCAAGAAAGATTATCAATCTAATCCCACATATTTTATATTGAACCTACAGAACTATGCATCCGTCAATTCCAATATGGGAATTTGATTTGAAAATCATCTTGATAAACTTATACCTCTTATCTGTAAACTTTCTCACCTTAGCAAATGTCACCATTGTTGTAAAGAAACACCTAACCATGCCAAAATGGGGAAAACATCTTTATAACTTCACTGCTTTACCTAATAAACCTTAATATTCATCCTCATATGCATGTAACATTTCATTCAAAAGATCAACATTCAATTCACGCATCTCATTTCCTCTCTGAAGTCTTTGAATACGCAAGGTTCATCATGTTGAAAAACAATGACAAAAACAATGCTGCTCACCCAGTAATTTTTCATACTGTTAAGGTTTCTATCTTTAGTTAAGAAATGTCAATTCCATAAAGCTAAATTATCCTTTAAGCAGGCCTTTATAAACTTGTACGTTGCTTTATTTTGTTAACAGAGAAAAACAGCATAAAAAAGCATTCAATAACGCTAATGATTAACCATATAACTATAGAATTCCTCTACTGACGTCACTCCTTGTGTGTCCATGGTAATGTGGGTCTCCGAAATGATGCTGCGAGCGGAGATCAGAATGGAAAGGGAATGATCGTACGATCCCGTACAACAAAACAGTAGTAGGCCTTTACACTCTACACAAACAGGCCGATGGGAGAGCAGATGGAATTATACATAAGATTATCCATAGAGAATAGCTGCTTTTACATACACATCTCGATGAATAATAATATGTATAACTCTATAATCACAAGATTTCCCCCACTCGATGCATCATCTCGAATGAGATTTATTTGATTTAGGTGTTGGTTCCCAACAGGCGCAAACCTCCGTAGTTAATTACATCTTAAGCCTCAATCTAAGAAAACTCTCGATTAAGGACGTTATATTATTCTCTTCGGGGTTTGGCGCATAAGGGAATATCTAGGCTCTCTTAATTCAATGGAAAACGGGCTCAATCAGGCTATTCAACAAGCACGGATCACACAAGCACTCAGTCGGTCCATAGTGGAGAAATCAGAGGAGGAGCCATCTATTAGACAGGTCCATTTGACCGGTCCGACGGGACCGAACCAACGCGCAAAAGGGCGGAGGAGTTTCGTCTCCTGCGGATGCCGCGCGAGCCGCAAGCTTTGCAGGAGTCGAATAGGAAAGTTTTTTGGGGGAATTAAGAGGGAAATTTGAATGTAAGGACTGTTTAGGAATTTCCTTTTGATTTGTATGGATTAAATAATTTGTTTTACAAGGGTTAGGGCATCTTGAATTTGGCTGAAATTTGAGATCTCCTAGAATTAGGTTTTTATTTGGGCTCTAGCGGCATCTAGAGATTTGGGAGAGATCGATCCTCAATTGTATCTTGTTATTTTTCATTTCCCTTTTATCAAATAATACAAATTATCTATTATTTTTGTGATTTTGTACGAATTTTCGTGGAGAATTCTAGTTGTTTTTAGAAGATTGATAGGAAATACTTGAGATCTACACGTACTTCCTATCACCATCTCATACCAAACAAGCGTGAGGGAAAGATGGAAATGACACCATCTTTATCTAATTGTAACCAGATGAATCATTTATGAAGGAGAATATGTTATGGGATGAAGCAATATCAACCATAAGTTCGAGAATGGAAAGAGGAAAATAGTCATTGGAACATGCCTTATTCAAATCACGGAAATCGATGCAAACATGAATATGATCGCTCTTCTTCCGGATTGGAACAATGTTGGCAAGCCAAGTAGGATTCTTCTTTTCATGAATGAAACTAACTTTTATGAGTTTCTTAGTCTCAGCGATCATCTATTGTTCAATCTTCTAACCTCATTCGATGAGGTGACTGTTTAACAGGTACTACATCAGACTGAATGACTAACTTATGGAACGCTACTTATGGATCTAAACCCGACATCTCAATGTAGTTCCAGGCAAAGAAATCTCTAAACTCATATATGAGCTCAATATACTCTCGGGCTTCTAACTCGAACAGCAAAGCATTATGAAAGATGGGTTGAGGATCTGATTCAGTACCCAAATTAACCTCACGTAATTCGTCCATGGAGAAACTAACGCCATCTTCAAATTCACATGGAGCATCAAAACCATGTCCTCAAAATCATCCGGATCTTCATCATTAGAGATGAAAACAACCGGATAGGAGTGAGATATAACACGAATGCTGGCGGAAGGAAATTACTCTTTCTTAAAATAGCCTAAACCCTGTTGAGTTTGAGTTAGATCTGTTTGCCAAATATGGGCATACTGTAAAGCTTATCCATCAGACCAAGTAGAAGGAACAACATCCCGCTCAACATAGCTATCCACAAAAGATGAAAAGAACCAAGGGAAATGCGTGACCTCATCATCCACAGTGGATTTCATTGGACCCAGTATATCGGTACCTTGTAAGACACCTACACTGTGAAACAATGATGCACGCCCATCAGACTGTGGTGGCACATAGAAAGTATGCAACTCATATACAGAATGACTGTCATAGTGTAGTGAACCACAAGCATTAGTGGAACTGCGGAGGAATGTTGTCGCCTAGATTCCTCGACTCTCATCCCTTACATCTGAAGAAAAAGGGATTATTGGCTAGTATTCTGATATCCGACATCTACGTCGTCGTCTGAGACATTATCAACAAATAGGTTGTCTTCAGGTGTCAGATACATACAAAATGTAGGATATGAACTATAATCATCAACACTAAAGGCTGATGAGATAACTAAATGATGAGGAGCATCGATCATCTCATCATTAGAGGAATCAGATTCGTCAGTCAAAGAGGAAGTGTAAAAATTCGAGGGAGGAGGAATTCGAGTATCAAAATTTCTCACGAGGTGAGCTGAAAAGCTACTTCAGCCTCTACCATGCCATCCCCTACCACTATTAGGGGGAACATCATGCCTACCTGCAAACTAAAAGAAAAATCCAGCATAATTTGTAGTGGAAACATCTTCTCAGTGCAAACCGATGATGGACCCTGCACTAATGGTTGCATAAGACCATGTGCAAGTAACTACATAGGACCCTGTATAATACTAGTAGGTCTCACTAGTGACTGCACAGTGGGAGGTATACAAGCCTTTTGAGGATTTTAATATTCGACATCCTCATAAATAGAGACCTCATGCACGATAAAAAGTTGAGTATCCCCGATAATAGAATATTTCACATCAATCCTCATATACTTCATGTATTTGTGCAATGTAGAAGGCACCATTTTATTCTCATGAATCCAACGCCTTCCTAAAAGAGCTTTGTAAGAGATATCTGCTTCGATAACATAAACTTTGCCTCAGTTCGGAGATCTCCAAAACGCGAAGGAAGGGTAATATACCCTAGAGCACGTTGCCCCTGATCATTGAAACTCTTCAGTATAATCTTATCTTAAATAAGTTTCAAATGATCAAGAGAGAGACTCTATAGAGTGGCATAATTAAGAATATTGACTGAAGCTACTTGATCAATGAGGACCCTATTTAACTCATGACCATTAACTTTAGTAGTGACATACAAGGGAAGATTATGCTCGTAAGTCCTTAAGAGGAGATCATAATCTAGAAAGGTAATACATGACATTTCTCTCAAATAGCATGCATCCTTAATAGACACAGTGACAAAGAAAGCTCGATAAGACTTTGGCTCTAACAAAGCTTTCGTCAAAGTCTCTCTCAAGTCAGAAGACATCATGGGTGCATCATAGACACTGAGAAGAGAATTTTCTCAAATGATCCAACACATTGTAATTAACATCCAACTGACGACATTTTCCCATTTTCTTAACATGTACTTGAGAAGAGATGATAGGATCATCATGCTGTGTAATGATATTCATATCTTTTTCTTTATTATTCTTAGCACAAAAGGTGGAATGACCTTCCTTGAACGCAACTAGATCTCACGCACTGAGAAAAGCTCAACAGAAGACTTATTTGGTCATGGCTTGTGTTGGCGGGGTGTTGTTCCTTCGACTTGATATGATGAACAAACTCTACAGCAAGTCCGTATTTAACAAATTGATCTACCTCAAACTCAGCAAGGTTTAGATTATTTTGAGAAAGAGCAGTTTCCTTCCGCTGACATTCATGTTATATCTCACTCATATATGATTGTTTTTGTCTCTGATGATGAAGACTCAGATGATGTTGAGAACAAGGTCCTTAATGCTCCATGTGAATTTGAAGATAACGTTAGTTTTGCCATGACTGAATTACGTGAGGTTAATTTGGGCACTGAATCATATCCTCGGCCCATCTTTCATAGTGTTTTGTTTCCTGAGTCAAAAGCTTAGGAGTATACTGAACTCATATCTGAGTTTAGAGATTGCTTTGTTTGGAACTACACTGAGATGTCTAGATTAGATCTAAAAGTAGCGGTCCATAAGTTAACTATTCGGTCTGATGTAGTCCCTGTTAAACACACACCTCATCGAATGAGGTTAGAGATCAAGCCAAAGGTGATCGCTGAGACTAAGAAGCTTATAGAAGCTGATTTCATTCATGAAGATAACTATCCTACTTGGCTTACCAACATTGTTCCATTTCAAAAGAAGAGCAGTCAGATTCATGTCTGAACCGACTTCCGTGATTTGAATAAGACATATCCCAATGATGATTTCCCTCTTCGCATCCCCGAACTTATTGTTGATATTGCTTCATCTCATCGTATATTCTCCTTCATAGATAGTTCATCTGGTAACAATCAGATAAAGATGGTGTCACTTTCATCTTTCACTCATGCATGTTTGGTTATGAGATTACTCCTCGTCTAATTTCTCTACTTTGGACCAGTCGAGTGCTTGTGTGATCCGTGCTTGTTGAATAGCCTGATTGAGCCTATCTTCTTTTAGATTATGAGAGCCTAAATATTTCATTATACGTCAAATTCTGAAGAGAATAATATAACATCCTTAATCGAGAATTTTCTTAGGTTGAGGCCTAAGATATAACTAACCACGGGTGTTTGTTCTAGTGGGGAACCGACACCCACATCAAATAAACCTCATTCAAACTAATGTATCGAGTGGAAAAAATTTCATGATTATAGTTTTATACATATAATTATTCATCGATATGTGTAGGTGAAAGTCGCTATTCTCCATAGATAATCATATGTATAATTCAATATGCTCTCTTATGGCGCTTGCGTAGAATGTAAAAGGTCTACGAATGTTTTGTCCTATGGGATAATGGGATCATACCAATTCTATTTTGACTCCAGCTCGTAGCATCCTTTTGGAGACCCACAGGCCACAAGTAACACTATCAAGCTTTGAAATATGTATTTAGAGAAAATAGCCCCATCACCTAGGGTTTAGGGAACTTATTTAATACTAGGTCATCATAAAAACAATTTCCATCATAGATAACAACCTCAAGATTTTTTAAGCTCTTCATTTATGCTCCGTGCAGAATCTAATCAGTCGCAATGGCTGCTCAACTTCAACCCTAAGTTCATTAAAAACAAAAGGATATTTCAACATCCACCTCTAGGATGCTTCTCTACTAGGGGTGTCAATTTCAGGTCAGCGCCGAAGAAATGATGGGAGTTTGCTCGCTACCTCGCCAGCTCCTTTGTTGTTGTTTGACTTCGCTCCTTGGACGATGTTCTCTTCCCGTCGAATCGGAAGTTACAACATTTTGATTGGAAGCAACGCTGGAGTTCGCTCGTTGTGAAGGTTGCTGTTGTACAACTTCGCTCATTGGATGACATTCCCTTCAGGTCGGATTGTAAGTTACAACATTTTGATCGGAAGCAACAACGGGAGTTCACTCGCTGTGAAGAACTTTCTCTGTTTCATGCACTTCTTCAGCCAAATCTCGTAAATATGTCGATTTGGGTTAAAACCGGGTCATTCTCAGGTTTCCGGATTAGCCCGAACCCGACCCAGAATTCAAAACAGGTCGAAAATCAAGACCCGAACTCGACCCATTTCGGGTTCGGGTTGACCCAAACCCAAAATTTTCGTGTCGGGTTCGAGTCGGGTTTTCGGGTCGTGTCAAATATTGACACCCCTATTCTCTACAAACTAAAAAAGTCTACATCTTTCCCAAAAAAAATATTAAGTTTGTCAGAATGTATAGTTCCTTGATCAAGATTTCATTGCAAATGCAAAGGTAACAACTGCCAAAATTCAATTCAAAGTAACTGAACTTAAAAACTCGCAGAACATTTATTCCAGATGAAGCCGTGGGGCAATAAATCATGACAAAAATTAGCAAAGAGTAAAGAGAAACAAAGCATACTTGAGAAGAAGCTGCATATCAGGCCCGGGATAGCGAATCTCAATCACAGTGGAATGGCCAGGCGCAGAGAAAGTATTAAGGCAATCGACGAATAATCCTAGGCTTAGGCCGAACTTAGGCCGGCCCTCAGCAGCATATTCGTACAACATAAAGAGCTGCATTACAGATTCATAAATGGAAAAGAAGGAAAGGAAACCATGAATCATTGTTATTAGGTTAAAAGCGATACTACAACAATACCTCGCGCTTGAGATAGACCTTCGCCTGCAAACAGCCGGTTTCTTCGACGATCAGAACTATTCCGTGTTCCGATAGCTCGATGACTGCGTCCTGCGATGGAAGGAAAGGAAACCCTAGAAATAGCCTAAAAGGGAGAATTGCGTCATGGAAGTAGGATTCTTAGTGGGAGGCCATGGAAGTACTTGGTGGCGCTTCCAGCGGACGGAACTAAGGGCATCCACCATGCCCTGAACGCTGTCGAGCTGGCAAACGAGATCCGGCGCTTCGGCTCCCCCGGCGACAGCATCCATGTCTGCTCTAAAGAGTGGACACTTTGGGCGAGATGGCCGGCCCGTTTTTTTCCCGCCCTATCTTCGGCTAGCCGAAAATATTTATTGTTTAATTATTATTAAAAATATTTTATTTTTTTTTAGTATTACAAAATATTTTTAAGAGTTTAATAGCTAATGTCGTTTAGGAGTAATTATGTTGCAAATGTTTGAAAATTCAATTTATTAAACATTATAATATAAAATAGAATTATATATTTAAGATACTTTGTGGTGACTGATTATTTATAAAATAAATTTTGGGGTTAAATTTTCTTATTTTGTTATTTATAATGTTGGCAATATTTGATAAATGATGTTGGCTGGCAATGATGATAGTGGAGGGAGACCACTGGAGGTAGAGGCAGTGGCTAGTGGTGACTAGTGATGAGTTGAGACATGGCAATGGCAGGCAAATGGTCCCTCTAAAATCTTTAAATGCTTTTTTACTTGTAAAATTTTAGATTTTAGAGTTATATATATCATTCGAAAAAAAAAAATTTGATGGTGCCTTAAAATTTGTCAATTTGTGCTCCAATAAGAAAAAATCTGGACTTTACTATTAGTGGCAATGATGAGCAAAGTTTCATAGACACGATGTACTTGAAATTCGTCAAATTGATTGAATTCAAAATACAATAATAATGAATTATGTAGGAATTCCAAATACCTAAGATAATTAGTTTGTATTTTTTTTTTTTAACCAAACACTAGAAATTTCAAATCTACTATATTTAGTTTATTGTACAATATTAATACTTATTATCAAATAAGCCCTTATTTTTACCATACTCTAGCAAATATGATTGTAAACAAGTTACTTCTCTTTATATAAATTAATAAAAAAGAAGGTTGTTAGGAAAATAATAATAATAATAAAAGTTGCCCCATGGAGACCCTTAGACTGAAAAAACTCCTAGGTAATTAATGAAAGATATTTAAGTTATGTATTATTAATCTAAATTTTTTTTTCTTTTAAGCTATGTTTTGAATCTTGTAGCATTTCTCTGTTTTTTTTTTTTTAATAGTTACTTTCATAAATATTGATGTTCAAAATGATTGGCACTCAACTTTGAAGAAATAAAGCCATAACTCATAAGATAAATAACGTATGACATGTACTGCTTCTTAAGTCTACTTTTCTTTTCATTTGGAAACTCTCATATTGATTTAGGGTGTTATGGGCCTCTTAATAAAAATTCAAGAAGCGAATAGCTTTTGCATTTGCCATCTTGAAATAATATGATTTTTATTAAATTAATGTGATTTTAGATTATAGGGCACTTTCATTATGGTTCTGAATTTGCTTTAGGTGACTTAAAACAACTCTATTGTTAAGCGTATATACTACTAAAAAAAACCCATACAATTGGGTAACCTCACCTGTTACTAGGTAGCTTGGGCAAATCTTAGACAATTATGTATAACTCACACTCAATATAGGGGATCCACTTATGATTTACTTTCTCATAGTGTAATTCATATGAGTCCCTATTAAACTAAGCATAACACTAATGAGCTAATACGCTTTGCTTAAGTAGTCATTTCATTGATGACACTTGAATTAAGCATGATTATATGCTAAACTTTTAATGGTATTAGGCCATTATGTTCACTCAATTAAACTTGGTCATGATGAAACTTATTAAGTTAAGCTTGTGGACCTCTACCCAACACTAAGGTGTCCCCAAAAATTAAGTGAACCAACCAAAGATTAAATGACAATAAGCCTGATCGAAGTCTGCCATGAATTACTCTATGGTTGAGTAAGCTAACTCTAGTCAAAGTTGATCATATATGGTCTATTTAATTTAATTGAGCTCTTATTAAGCTAGCTCTTAAACTTTTTTTTCTCCTTTTCATTATTTTCAATCTTCTCTTCTTCACTTCGAGGCCTATCTTTTAGCACTTCTTTTTTTCTTGATCGTCTCTCTCTCTCTCTCTCTCTCTCTCTCTCTCTCTCTCTCTCTCTCTCACACACATTTTTGTTCATCTTAATTTAATTTATTGCTTGTTAAGAAAATGTGGTGATAAAAATATAAGTTATCATCTTATATTGCATAAAAAATAATATACATAAAAATCAAGAGAGGAAGATGGATGGTGGTAGGAAGGGGAAGAGAGAGAGAGTGTGTGTGTGTGAGTGTGTGTATGTGTGCATCACACATAAAGAAAGAAATTCAACTTGAGAATTATGAAGAAAATTCATAGTACGTAGGCCAATTTAAATATTAATCAGCGGCCTTCGATTTTGTAGGCAGATGGGGCATCTGCATAGGCAATGGAAGTGCAATAAGACATCCATAGTTGGATGTTGTGAGCATCAAATGTTTGATGTCAGATCACATAATGAGTTTGTCATTCACAAACATTTAGAATTAAACATCAACACATAGTAGCAATTGGATATGTACAAATGATAGTCAGTTTGGTAGATGTTCGATATTGTGGACAGATTAGCATGTGATTTCGATTACAATGAATATAAGGAGTTAGAGCCTTAGAGGTAGTAGAGCTAAGCACCAAAAATAATAATCAAATGTAATCATTAAGTGATGTTAGTTAACATACTTTGGCGCTACTCTTCAATGGGAAGTCGGGCGATAGTGAACATCATGAATTGGCCATTATTGGATATTTGCATATTGCAAAAGCAAAACAACATTGGTTAGTTAACATCTATCACTGTGTGTTAAAGAGCATCAGTGAGGAAAACAATGAATATCGTAAGTCAATAAATGCTTTTTTTTTCCTCCTCAATGATAGCGAACCTTGCGAGCTAAAAAATCTAAGAGAAGTTCAAACAAACAGACCAATATAATTCGCTTTTGGATGCTTCCATTCGTCTCGTTGAGACACTAATTTGAATTATCGACATACAAAATAAATTAGATAAAAATCATTAAGTTCAATGCTTTATGATATCTTTTCTCAAATAGTCATACTAAATATCAATAAGACAACTACAGCTTAGAACTACAGTGACATAAAACCACCATAAAAGTGGTCCAAACAATTATCTTGTTGAGATGCAGACGTAGCATATACTATCATCTTCATCATTCTTTCCTTTTCAAACTCATTTCAATTCAAATAATGAAGCATGCATAATTAGCGGTGAAATATTTGCGGCAGTTGCTGTCAGTACAGAGTCATAATTAGAAATATGATTGATTTTCAACATTTTAACACCTCATTTGATTTGACGATCGATGTTAGCCTCATAGTACTGCCAAAACTAATCAAATAATACAAATCATGCGGTGATTTTCTTAGATATAGGCAATTTATTTTGATCTGTTGGTTGGGAGTTTTGACTATCGATTAAGAGATTTTGGATTTGAGTCTTGTGTATGTGATGTTTATGTGAATTTGTTTTTATAGGTTCAATATTCCCAGAAAAATCTTCTTAGGTTTCGTTCGGAATAACTTTTTATTATTTTTTAAAATATTTTTTTAATATACATTTTTTTGAACTATAATTTTTGTATTAAAAATTTACTTTAAATATAGAACAAAAAGACTATCCCAATGAAATCATAACGGTTTAATATAGGGGTGTCAAAATATATTTTTGTTTTAGATTCAGGTCTAATTCGAAACCTACCTGCTCTTGACTGCTCCAACCTAAACCCAAATTGATTGCACAAACGGATCAAAAATTTGAACTCAGATCACGCTCATCGCCAAGCACCTAACGTTCAAAAAAAAAAAAATCTTAGCCGTTTAGTCATGCATTTATTGAATCATCAATGAATAGTCTTCTTTGTTTGGCGCCTACTAGAGTGAAAAAGAGTCAAAATATTCACATCAAAATTTATTGATAAATATTTATATATATCTATTAGATTAATGAACAAAATTTTTTCGAATCGGTTTTATTATTATTATTATTTTTTTTTATCTGGGCGTAGTCGCTTTGAGAAAGATAGCGACTGATAATCAGTCGCAAACACAACTCTCCTTGGCCTATTGGTTGAGAGCTTAGGTTTCCAACTAAGAGGTTTAGGGTTCGAGTCTATGTGTATGCGTTGTGTGTGTGAGTTTGCCTTAAATGGCCTAAATCCATACATATTTGGAAGGGTCAAGGCATTATTTGGATGATGAAATGATATTCAAATAAACCATGCTTGTAATCAAATCGAGCATCTCGGCGAGACGAATCCAACGAGCCCAAGATCTCTGAATTCCGACATAATTAAGGCACATAAACAGTTGAAAAACTAGGTACGATCGGGTAATCAATACGAGTCATCCGATGGAGCACTCCAAACCTTCCCCGGATCTTCTTTAGATTTACGGGGTGTGCCACTCATGAAAATCTATAAATAGACCCTCACTCTCTACATGATGGGGATATTTTGCTGGAGATTGGAGAGAGCTCTGAAGCTTCAAGAACTCTAGCACCACCGCTCGGCAGCTGACCACTGCCGGACTTGAGCCCAATCATTGTCGGACCACCGCCCGGCCACCGGCCATCGCCGGACTTCATCCCGACCTTCGTCAAACCTCCACCTGGCCACTGACCGCCGCTGGACTTCAGCCCGACCTTCGTCGGACCACCGCCGGACTTCAGCCCAACCTTTGTCGGACCTCCGCCCGGCCGCTGACAACCGCCCGGCCGCCATCGCCGTCGGACTTCAGCCCGACCTTCATCGGATCACCGCCCGGCCACCGAGCACCGCCGAACTTCAGCCTGACCTTCGTTGAACTTCAGCCTGACCACCGCTAGCCGCCGATTGCCGCCGGACTTCAGCCCGACCTTTGTCGGACCACCGCCCGGCCGTCGAACTTCATCCCGACCATCGTCGGACCACCGCCCGACCGCCAACCACTGCCAGACTTCAGCCCGACCTTCGTCGGACCTCCGCCTGGCTGCCAACCGCCGAACTTCAACCGACCTTCGCAGACAGCCGCCAAACTTTCGCCCTGTCCACCCGATTGCCATCAGACTTCAGTCCGACCTTAGTCGGACTATCGCCCGGCCATCATTCCCCACTGGACCTTCGTCGGATCATTCATCGTCAGTTGAACTTCTACACAAAAGCCGTCGGACTTTTGCCCGACCGTCATCAGACCTTTGACTAGCTCTCCAAATTACTGTAATCTGACCACCTCTAAATCGAGGGATGGGTCAACCTTTGTAATTCACTCAAGTTTAGTGAAATCTATTCACCTGGGCGAGGCCCCGTGGTTTTTCCCTCTTCGAACTTTCCAAGTAAAAAAGATCGGGTGTTTTACTTCTCTCTTTCTGTTTGTGTGCTAGATATATGTGCATCTCTAAGACGAAAAGTTTACTCACTCTAACACCATGAAGCTTTCAGCCCGAAACAATCTTATAAATTTGTATTATTATACGTATAGTAATTTTTTTTAATTTTTGTATGCATTTTATATTAATATAAGTAGAAATGAAGTATTATTTAAATTATTTTAATTTTATTATTTGAAATATTGTTTATAATTTTTTTTATTTCAGATAATTTTTTTATTATTTTATGTAGAGTAAATGTATTATTTTAATTTTTAATTATATCCCTATTTGTTTTTAAATATTAATGTTTTTGACTTTTTAAAACTTTTTATTTTTTTTTATTTTATTTTTAATATTGCATTGTAAATTCTTCTTGTGTTGATCTTAAAAGAAAATGTTCATGCAATGAATAGGGGTGTCAATTTATGACAACACCTGAAAATCGGATGCGAAATCAACCAAAAAATTTTGGTTTTAGGTTAACTCGTTTAATAAATGGGTCCAATTTGGGTTATAACTATCGACCCGTTTGAAAAATCTTGCATGTCTGACAATTCTCTATCCCCTAAATTAACCCAAAAACGACCTGCCCGCATCCTGCACCTCTCACCTGAACCACCACAACCCCTCCCCCCTCGCTTCTCCCTCCCGCCCACATCATGTCAGTGTGGCTCAGTTTAAATGAATCCACTAGTATTTACAGTTGATTACAAACGAGGCCCTTCCTTAGGAGAAGGTTTTGGCTTGATGTCACAAATGTACATAATATAGAGCACATCAATATAGACATATTTATTTGGTTGGCAGGACCATAGTCGATAGAACAAAGGTCGGAAAGATCGTAGTAGACGACGGAAGTTGGAAGGGCCATAGTCGGTAGGAGACCTGGGTTAGAAAGACCGTTGTCTTGCGAGGGAGGTTGGAAGGATCGTAGTCGGCAGGAGACTAGGGTCAGAAAGACGTTGTCTATGGAGGGAGTTTGGAAGGACCGTAGTAGGATGAAGGTACTCCGACGGAACTCTGGGCATCAGGTGGTGGTCGAGAGAAGTTCGGGCCTCAGGTGGTGGTTTGGCAACTCTCCGATGTCAAGTGGTGGTCTGCTAGTGGCACTTCAGCGTCAAGGGGCACTCCGGCTTCGTGTGACACTTCGACGTCCTTGGATGGTTTGGTGGAGGTTTGATAGAACTTGGCGATGTTGTGGTAGAGCTCCGGTGTTCCTTTGTGGTCCGGCGGTGCTGCGGCAGGACCCCAATGTCCCTTGGTGGTCTAGCGGTGGTGCGAAAAAACCCTGGTGTCCCTTTATGGTCCGGCGGTGGTGCAGCACAACTTCGATGCTGGTGCGGCAGAACCTCGAGGTCCCTTGGTGGTCCAGCGGTGGTGCGGCTGAACCTCGACGGTGGTGCAGAAAAACCCATACGTCCCTTGGTGGTCCTGCGGTGGTGCAGCAGAACTTCGACGGTGGTGCGGCAGGACCCTGACGTCCTTTGGTGGTCTGGCGATGGTGCGGTAGAACCCCGGTGTCCCTTGGTGGTCCTGCGGTGGTGCGGCAGAACCTCGACGGTGGTGCGTCAGAACCTCGGCATCCCTTGGTGGTCTGACGGTGGTGCGGCAGAACTCCGAAGGTGGTGCGACATGACCCCGACGTCCCTTGGTGGTCCGACGGTGGTGCGGTGGAACTCCGGTGTCCCTTGGTGGTCCGGCAGTGGTGCGGCAAAACTTCGACTCTAGTGCAGCAGAACCCCGACGTCCCTTGGTGGTCCGGCGGTGGTCGAGGAGGAGCTAGGCGGCTGGAACTTTCATCCTTCTCTTCCTTCTTCTCTCTTGCTTTCTCCCCTTTCAAGAGGAAATGTGATTCTATTTATAGAATTCTTGAGTGGCATGGCTTGCAAATAAGTGGAAGATCAAGAGCAAATTGGGAGTGGTTTGGATGGATGGCCGATATTGATTCCTATAATTGTACACCGTTCAATTGACCTTTAACTGTCTTAATGATATAAAAATTTGATGATCTTGAGCTCGTTGGATTCGTCTCGTCGGCCGTTCGATTCGATTATAAGCATGTCACAATTTGAGACCGTTTGGCAACCCAAATTGTGGTTATATTCTTCCGATTTTGGTGTCGTTGGGTTCGTGTTTCCGTGACGCTCGGTTCAACTGTAAGTTTACTGAAATCGGAATTCGGATGGTCTCCGATTTAATTTTTGAAGTTTCTAACTTGATTTTGCCTCGAGATTTGTGCTTGATCAAGGTAATTTTTTGATGATGTGTCAATAATAAACATAAAAATTAACTATTTATATGTATATTACATAATTCTTCATTTTCAACATTTTTATATACTATAAAATTCCATATAAATTTAATTAAATTATTAATATAAAACTACATACATAATATCTCTTACAAAGCTTACGGTAATTATTCTAAAGTTTTCGCTATATAGACACACACACACATATTATACGTTAAAAATATTTCAAAAAATAAAATATAATACAAAAAATTAAAATAATACATTAACTCTTCTGAAAATAATAAAGAAAAATGAGCCCAAATAATAAAAAAATTATGACTAATATTTCGATTGATAAAATTTTATTACTTTCAATAATACTTCATCTCTAAAGATATTAACAAAAAAAAAAAAAATTAAAAAAAATCAAAAATCCTAAGAATTATATATATATATATATATTATATATATATATATATATACTAATAATATATTAGTATAGTGTTAGAAGTTATACTAAATAATCAATAAATATTTATAATATATAAACATATTTTTTTATGGAATAATTAACTTCATCAATAGCTTAAATAATATATGATGAATTAAATTAATTTGATTTAAAATTGTATAAATTAAATATGCTATTGCTATATATCTTTCAATAATTAGATTAAATATATTAGATAATCTTATTAAAGACAATTATGACTCTAAATCAATAATAAACAAATTTGAATAATATTATTTTAAAACTGATATGTTCAAATTCAACTCAAAATTATATAATAAATAAAATAAATTGAATTTAATCAAGATAATACTTACTCAGAATAGCTTCACCTGTACACAGCCAAAAAATAAGGATAGCAATGGTTTTGTCTTTCCATTGGTACAATTATATGCCTAAAATGGGAGACATTTAGGTTTCATTGGGACTATTTTTTTATCATTTTAAAGTAGTTTTTAAGTAAAAATTTTGTACTAAAAAACTGTTTTATAAATCAATAAGAAAGCATCCAAAAACGAACTCAGATCTTAATAAGAACCAAAATTCATCATGTATTTATAATTTAAAATGCATTAAAGATATGTTTTAAAAGTCCTTAAATTATCTGAGATGATACAATTAGGTGTCAAATTTGACCAGAAGAAAATTAGTTCGGGTCGACCATTTGTCATATGGGTGGTCAGGTTCGAATTCTGACCCTTTATAAAACGGTAGACTCGGGTTGACACGAAAACTCGCTACGCGCTTCCTAACATGATCCATCGAGAGGGGATCCTCGCTGGTTCGCTTCACTCGCGTTCCCTGTTCCCGGAACCTCGCTATCACCCGCAGTTCACTAAAATCGTCAGCGTTCGCGCTGTGCTCTCATCCCAATCCATGTCAGACTTCCAATCGTGTTGGTATCTCAGCCCTTCCCCACGCCTCTGCTATAATCAGCACTCACTCATCGCACGGTACTAGCAATACGTCTACGTGGTTCATCCCAGTCACGACAGTTCACATCATAGTTGTCACTATCACCTCCAATTCATGTGTGGATTTAACAAAGCCTTGTTTTTTTTTTTTTTTTTGCTCCTGCGTCTCGAATCAAACTGTTGCGGCTAGAAATACGCGGCGATAGAGTTAGAAAGTTTTGTCTCAGTGTTGTACAATATCAGCCAACAAACGTAAGAGAATAAAAAAAACACCGGGATTTTTACGTGGAAACCCTGAAAGGGAAAAACCATAGAGCTTACGCCGAATTGAAAATAATTCACTAGTGTTTTACATTGTTTGTTGGTTTTTTCTTATTTATTTATTTTTTATTTAGGTTATTTATTATTTGAATTTAAGGACAGTTTGAGCCTAATTAGCCGGGAGAAATCACATTTATTTATTTGAGAAATGAAATCCAGTTACAGTGAAATTACTCTGAAACTGGAAAGTGAGTTTAAAGAGAGAAAGTCATAAATATGAGAATAGTGTATTATAGAAAATGAACAAAAAAGGGTAAAAAATAATATATAAATAAATATTTATACACATTATTTATTTCAAGAAAAAATTTAGCAATTATATAATTTGATGATTTTAATAAAAAAGTATATCATACACAGTAATATAATTTATATAAAAATAAGAGAAAATATTCAAAAATAGAAAATATTTTACTTTTTTTTGATAAATAATCTACTATATTTTTTAAAAATATTTTCTAATATATTATATTTTTATTATCATGATTTTAATATAAAAAATTCTACAATTTTTTTCATGAAATATATATTAATTTAAGATACATCTTTAATTTTTCAATATTAAAACAATAGGGCTATTGATTAATTTCCTCTTTCACCTTTCCACATTTATCATCCACACTATATATCATTCGCAAGAAGATGCTTCTCCAAACAAATAGAGCTGATGTAAAGAGCTTTTGTTGACAGGCCTATCGGTCTCCCCCACCATGCAGAGAATAATTCAAAAAGAATTTGGAGATTATATTTCATACCATTTATTTTATGTATTTATATATTTAATATCTTAAAATTTTAATATTATATTTTTATCACTAATAAAAATTTTAATATCAATATATCACTTATATATTTCATTTTTTCACCCTACAATCTATAAATTTTAATATTTATTTAATACACTTAATTTGTTTTATGAGGGTATGCATGTAATATTAATGTTTTATGTTTTAATATATAATCAACATAAAATAAAGTGGTATATTATATAAATAAATCTCTAGAATTAACTAAAATATTTCTATGTAGCTCATTGGACTTTTTTTTTTTCTTACTTGGAGCCTTAAGATAAATTATACATAAGATTTAAATCAAAGACCTCTTTATATAGAATGAGCTGCCTTTAAATCAAAATGAGCTACATAAGTTTTAAATCAAAATGAGCTACCTCTTTAAATCAAAATGAGCTACCTCTAAATCAAAGACCTCTTTATACATTGGAGCCCTTTTTTTTTTTTCTTTTGAATACATAAGTTTTAAATCAAAATGAGTTGCATGATTAAGAGCTTCGACTATTAATTAAGATATATATTCAAAATTTACATATGTGATATATGTATAAATTTTATTTAATAAACTCAAAATTTCCCCCAAAAAAAACCTAAAAATATTTTTAATTAAAAATTATTATAAATATTTAATAATTTAAATTTATTTTTATCAAAATTTGATCAAACTATTTGGACTCAAATATTTTTGGACAATATTGACTCCTCTTTTGCCAATTTGGATATTCATATCAAATAATGGAAGACAATTAAAATAAATTAAATACAAGGTTTTCTTCATGTAAATAATTATTCAGGACTTTAGCTATTATTTTCTTATTGATTTAAAAAATTTAATGTACTAAAAAGCTGCCTTTAAGTTCAGCTTTTGAAAAAGTTAATTTTCTAACAAGAGCTTTACAACCATCTTTTAAAAAAGCTATCATCCTCAAACAAGTTCATAATTTAGGAAGAGTTTATAATAGGCCTATTCTAAATTTATTTATCCTAAGATAATCTCATAATTATTAATTTTAAATATAAGTCTTAATTACAAAGTGGAGCCCAATGGCCTCTTGAAAACTAAACCTACCACAATCGCCCAATTCCTATACCTTATAGATCGACAAAAGATGAAAAATGAAAAAAAAAAAAAAAAAAAAAAAAAAAAAAAAAAAAAAAAAAAAAACAAAAAAGAATAATTACAAATTGTAATTGCACATAAATTAAGCATTTATGCCTTCAATTGTAGGCGTAGAGCTGTTTATATAATGGGATCCTTTTTGTCAGAAAGCCGTAGCAATCTTTGCTTGATTTACTCTTTTATATGAACCATTCGATTTTAATTTTATTAATTTTCTTCATGAAGAAATAAAGACCACATTTTTTGGGCTTTATAATACTTGGCCTTCATTGTTAGTTTATATAGTCAACGGACGACTAAGATTGGAGGGACAGTAGTTGACGGATATATAGGTTGGAGGAATAATAGTCTGCAAGTAATTGAGGTCGGAGGGACCGTAATCAGTGAGCGACAGAAATTGAAAGGGCCATAGTCTGTGGAAGATTGAGGTCAGAGAGATCGTAGTTGACAAGCGATGCAAATCAGAGGGACCATAATCGACGGGCGACTGAGGTTGGAGGAACCCTAGTCGGCGATCAACGGGGTTCAGAGATACCGTAGTTGGCAAGCGACGGAAGATGGAGGGACTATTATTGGCGAACAATAGTGGTCGGAGAGATAATAGTTGGCGAGTGACAGAGGTTGGAGGGACCATCATCAGCGAGCGAGGGTGGTCATAGGGACCTTAGGCAGCATGTGACATTTGTTTGAAGGAACATCGGCGGTGGCTAACAATTGTCTCGTGGAGGTTCTGTGATTTACCGATGGCCGGGTGGTGGTCCAACGATAGTTGAGCGGGAGTCCAGCTGCCGTTGGAGGCCGGGGTGGATGTCCGAAGGTGGTCAGTGGCCAAGTAATGGTCCAACGATTGTTGAACAGAAGTCTGTCGATGGTTGGTGACCGGGTGATGGTCCGACAATGGTCAAGTGAAAGTCCGACAGTTGTCGGTAACCGGGTGATTGAGCGGTGATGGTCGAAGGAGGGTCGGTTGGAGATAGTGTTAGAGCTCTTGGACCGTCATGTGATAAATAGATATGAGTTTGTCATGTGATAAATAGATATGAGAAGTCATTCATTTCAAGGTGAAGTTTATTTCTTTTAGCTCTATATTGGGCGCCATAATTTTACTCAAATTAAAGCTAATATCTAACTCATGTCTTACGCATCATCTTTCACATATTTTAAAATAAGTAATTCTATGCACATATAAACTATTTAAGAAAATGTTTCTTCAAAATATAAAAAAAAATATATTAATAATTATTTTATCCTAAGTAAAAAAACATTATTTCAATATAAAATACATCCTAATTTAATTCTCATGGGTGAAGTTATTTATATCTAAATGAAATATTAGACTCAACTAGAAAACTCAAATGAGACTAGAGCTGAAAAAATTTTATTCGAGTTCACCCGTTTAATAAGCAGGTTAGTTCAGGTGTTGAATCTAACCTGTTTAATTGACAAGTCATATTCGGTTTAAACCATGAACTTAATTTTGGCTTAATAGTGACCTATTTATATATTTTTTCTTAAAATATTTTGTTTGTTGATACACACTTCTTACTTTTGATTAATTAACCTAAACTTTATGGTTGACATATTACATAATTTTTTAATCAAAATGGATTGTTAGGTTAGTTTCACATTTATCTATCTGACCAGTTTATGATTTGATTTAGATCGAGTCAATTTCGAATTGAACCCAAACTCATCTTGTTAATCCATTTTAATACCACTAATATTACGCTAAAAACTTCATATTGATTTAATAATTTTAACAATTTCTCATCAATTACTCTGAAAATAATTAATATGAAGATAAATAAATTTGACATACGAATTGTTCTTTTCAACCACATTTTACTAAGAAATTATTCTGTGCGGAGTCCAAATGAAAAGAACCGTCCAAACTGATAGTGCATACGCTGTATATAAATAATGTATACACTAATTTGATACACACTGTATATAGTACACGAACAAATTTTCCCATCCAAACTCCACACATAATAATTTCTCCATTTTACTCGCATCAAAACAATCCAAAAATCCATATAACCATTGATTAATTGTGTATTTATTTATAACTTATTATGAGATAGCAATATTGAATAAAATATAAACAACACTGTCCTAATCTCTCCATCCTAATAATTCATTTTATTTTAATTGATTGGTATTAACATGCAGAAATGTTTTAAAAGCTCTCTATATAAATTTTTTTTTTTTGGAAAATCATTTCTCATTATTTTAATATTAAAAAAAAGGACAACAGAGGCCCTTCACACAAAAACTTTTATGCCCACTCATCAGTCAGTACTTCTGTTATTGTCCAGTGTGCACATGAGCGGATCATGCACCGATTAAAAAAGCATATCAAAACCACGGCGACTAATCGCCGCCGCCGGCGGGCACACATTCACTCACTCACTCTTCTGTAGCATAACGAGTAAAGCAGACCTTAACTTATCATCGCTCTGTAGCGCTTCAGGCACCCGAACAACCACATCCTGTATCATCATAACTTCCTTATAACCTGATACAGTGGCGTGGTGAACCACAAGCTCCAGGTCGCGCAGCGCAGCCATTAACCTCGCCGGCGGGTGGACTAAGTTCTCAGATTGAACTCTGATGATGGCGTCATGGCCGAGAAGTTTAACCTCGAGCTCAATGGTTGCCGGCTCGCCGGTTAATCCACTGGTCGGAGTACCACCAGAACTATTTCCCTGGTCAACAACGACCTCCTTTTTCGATCTCTTGGCCTCCGCCTCGAGTTCTTCTACCTTTGCTCTAAGATCCTTGATATAGGAAACAGCGTCGGCGAGCAGGGAAGCTTTGTCCATTCTCGAGACGTTGGGGACTACGGATCTTAGGGCGTAGAAACGGTGGTTGAGCTTCTCCCGCCGTTGCCGCTCGGCTTCAACGTGGTTTACCGTTGTCTCCCGAGCGGATCCCGGCTTTCTTCCCCTCTTCTTCGGTCGGCGCCGGTCGACCATCGGCCCGCCTTCAGAATCGGAATGCTCGGAATCGACTGACGAAGATAAGCCGGTGAAATGGCCGTTTTTGGAGAGATGGGGGGTTGGCTGAGATTGAGAGAGTGCGGCGGTGGGTTCGTCGGCGGTGGAGAGGAGAGATTTTGCTTGTTGGACTAAAACCCAGTTTTCGCCTATCAGATCGGAGGATCCGAGTTCGAGGACGCCAGTGGACGAAGGAATGCAGACTAGGGTTTCAATGCCGTGCATTTCGGCTTCGCGTGATCGATCGCAGCCGCAGGTTTGGAGCGCGTGGGAGCCGGTGAGCCAGACAGGGGCGAGAGAGCCGTAGGCGCGGGACGGCATGGTGGACTCGCCGATGATGAAGGATCGGGTTAGCGATACCGCGTAGAACCACTCGGCGTCGTCTCCGTCGTTGCTTCCGTCGGCTGTGGCGGAGACGAGCTTACCACGGAAATGGCCGTCGCCAAAGCTCAGGAGCGTGTGGTCAGGGGAGACCCGCCAGAAAATGGCGTAAGTCCACCATTCAGAGCGTGAGTGCAGCAAGCACTGGAGGATGTACTGAAGACCCGAAGTTGGGAGAGCTTCCGGCGAATTTCCCGGTGGGATCGTAAGGGGTTGGGGTTGGATGGAGTAGAAGGGGGGAGGTGTAGGAGAGGAAGATGACGAAGGGGAGATCAGTTCCTCCATTTGAAAGGTATTGGAAGGGGATTTTGGGTTCGCTCGGGCTTCGGTCGGTAAGATATAAGCAGCTGGGCGGTGGAAGGCTGGGAGGGAGGGGGGAAGGTGGGGCCCAGCGCCGGTTTACATGACTTCATCGTGTGGCCCGAACGAGCACATGATTATCGTACAATAATTGTCGTTCCTATGCTGCAATTTTTAATGACTGTTGTGGGCACGTTGGAAATAATCTGCCAAGCACAGGCTGGAGATTAGGCATGGGATGCTTAGCCTAATTGTTAGAGCATAGGCTTTTAAACTTAATATCTTACATTTAAGGTTTTACCGATATTTTTATATGAATTTGATCATAAATTTGAACTCCAAAAGAAAGTAGCAAAAAATCTATCAATAATAAGGCATCAGAGTGAATAAGGCGAAGAAACCAGTCGCACTCAAGAGGTGGCAAGAAGTATCCTGCAATCTCCGAGTCGGCGGACCAAGACCATCCATTGGAGGCAGTAAGTCACAAGGCAACCAAAGGAAAACCACGAAGCACATAAGCTAAACCACCAAGGTTGCTAGCAAGCCAATGCCAACGAGCCAGCACGCATAATTCCACCTCATCATTGTCCATATCATATAAACAGGGGCGGATCCAACTTCTTTTTTCAGGGTGAGCAAAATTTTAATTAATTAGATGACAACAACCTCAAAATTAGACGGATGAGGCGTATTTCCTCTACCGCGCAACCCATGCACATCATCAGAGCCGAAATTCGAGCCATGTAAATTATCAAATCTCATACTTCGTTCCACGAATAAAAACCCTTTTTTCTTTATTCCAAATAGCTTAGAATTTGATATAAAAAATGAGTTCACATCCTGAATTGTGCATATTAATATGGAAGGAAACCTTCGCATGCCCATTCAACTTCTTTCAACAGATGCATTTTCTGCATATTTACCAAATTCAACATACAATGGTGTTACTGGGGATGTGATTTGAGGGATGTGTTTCAACCAAAAGAAATAAATTTATCTTTTTAAAATCGAATAAGTACAAAAAAAAAAAACGTCCAATCAAATGAGGACTCAATCCTGGCAAAAAATTGGGAGCTGGGCAAATACCTTAGACTAGGGCAAAATAAATAAATTTAGGGAGGGGGGCAAAAGGTCAAAATTATCCCTCCTTTTATTCTATTTTACAGTTTGAGGGTGGGCAACGTGGATCCGCCTGTACATATAAATAAGGCTCAAAACCACGAAGTACAGCAGCCATAAGAGGCAACATCCACAACACAGCTAGTAACCACACAGATCCCTACGACCAAGAGAGCACATCAACAATAGTAAGAATGGTAACAACCAATGAAAGAAAAATCACATAAACCAAACATACTTTTTAGATTTATGTCTGCGATGCTTTCCACCACCAATGGAAAAATCGTTATAAAAAACGCAACCAACTTTCAAATTATATAACGCCTGAAACTCATCATCATGCCCATCAAAGCCTTCCCCAACTCTCCCGCAAGGCGAGGGAAAGGCATCATCAAGCAAATTTGATTGCACCTCACAAGAATCTTTCACTTTCAACTCCAAATGAGCTTTCAACTCATCGTTTGAAATAAGATTAATTGTGACATCGATAAAGGTCACACTAATAGGTGAACCAGACGTTTCCAATGAAGTCACTTAAGAATCATCACAAGCTACAACCATGGCACTAGAAGACTCATTTAAAACCACCTTGTTAATACCACAAATCCTCATATTTTTCGAATTGAAATTCCCAAGGTTTAAATTAGAAAAACCTTCCTTCGGCACTTCCATGCTAACAACAATTGAATCAACATGGTTTATATCAGAAGCAGGTGTTACCGATATAATGTTAACCTCAACATTAGCACCCTCACAAGTTCCTTGAACGAAAAAAGCCAACTCCTTTAAAGAAAAAATTACTTGGAAAACGAAATTATTGACAACAGGGGCATTAAAATCTAAGCAAACCATATCAAAATTGCCAATACCATCATCCACCAAAGAAGAGTCAACAAAGGGTAAAGCAACATTAACATCAGAAGCCACTGAAACATCTTGGAATCGATATAAACCATGAGGGGTCAAAATAGGATATGGAGCCACAAGATCAAGACTCATAAAGACACCTTGTTAGTTCACAACATCTGAATTTTACTTTGTAACATTATCATTTCCCATAGAATTCACAACAGGCTTAGCCACAGTCTACTGGAGCCTATCTAAATGAGGGTGAAGAATGCTACAATTATTTTTAAAATGAGCCAAATATTTACAATGATCACAAAGGAGGAAGTTCTTTCATAGCCACTTATTAAATCGAACCAATATTGTAAGGGCCAATCCAAACAAACTCGGGATAGGATTTGGAGATATCTAATTCGACAAGGACCTGAGCAACAAAAGACTGCGATCCTATAACAGTCACATTATTAGTTTGAAGTGGATGCCCAAATAAAGAGCCTAAACCATAAAAAATGTGAGGCGTAAACAGATGTGGGCAGAGGTTTGAGAAAGAAACCCAAATCGGTATAACTGGAGACTCCACATAAATACCAAATAAACGAGATCACTTAGTCAATTTCATGTAAAAATTGGAGACAAAGTAAGACCGGTGGGAGAACACTCTACTATAATCCAAATCATTCATCAGCTTGATTAAAACATGTCTTGGATCCAAAAACAGTCACCGAGCAATCACCGATTAGCTTAAGGTTAAAGAAGAACTTATGAATCGTGTCAACCAATGGTCTGTGATTTAGGAATTTACCAACTAAAGCAAACTCAAAAGGTTGAGCAAGGCCAACACTTCAGCTTCTGATATTCACAATGATAAAAGCCCATAGTATGTCAAAATTTTTAGGCCAGAAAACTCTGGCGATGAAGCCCTAGATAAAGCTTCAAGAAAGGAACATGAAGGAAACTACGATCAGACAGACACATAGTAGCCATCAGAGCCAATCCAACAGGAAAATGCATGATCAAGTGCGAAACAAAGAAGAAAACCCAAAGGGAAGAAGGGGGACGGAGAAAATTGAAAGCGACAAGGCCATGAAATGGCTGAATAGTCAAGGAGAGTGAGGACGTATGCTAGGGCAAAAACCCTAGTAGAGTGCCTCGGAGGTGTATTGATTCATTTCTCCCCCAACATCTTCTTCAAGGAGTTTAGTCACCATCAGATCTTCACTCAATTGATATAATTAGTATATTGTTAAGCTGCTACCATTAACACACCATCCGACCCTCTCCATCAAACTATCTACTATCCACCCCTATCAGTATCAGTGCCTATTGCCTTCAATAAAATGCAACTTGACAACCGACATCATTAATCCTAAGACAATTTTCCCCCTCCAGGGGAGAATGTAAGAGTACGGGGTCTTGATCATCGCCATCGATAATTAACTCTTGTTGGATAGTTTTCCCCCTACCAGAGGAGAATTGGCCATGCGTAAAAGTACTAGTTCTTGATCGTTGCCACCAATATTTAACTCTTATCGATCAGTTTTTCCCCAGCATGGGAGAACTTGAACTGGATTCTATATAAGAGTGTCAGATCTTGATCGTCGTCGTCACAAATATTTAATTCTTGCTAGGCAGTTTGTCCCCAATTGGGGAGAACTAGAACCAATGTAAAAGAATCGGATCTTGATCGTCGCCACCACTGGTATTTAACTCTTCTTGGATTGTTTTAATTCCCCACAATGGGAGAATTAAAGCCTACATAAAAGTATCAGGTCTTGATCGCCGCTGTCGATATTGTTCATCACCACCAATCTTGATCATCACTAAAAGTCTCCAACGTGTGTGCTCTCTCCATAACTCATAATGGGGATATTTATAGATTTCTTAAGGGATAATTGAGAGAAAAAATCTTATTTTTTAGAAATTTTTTGGGCCAAAAATAATTTTTTTTCTTTTTAAAATAAATAAATAAATAATTTTAAAAGATTCTACTACCTCTTTAAGACGGTACTGTAGCTGCCTCTATAAGGCGATACAAGAAAACAAATATTTGGGCCACTGCACGCCCCCCTTGCTCGTGCTAGTAGGCGTCGCATGCGGCCTGCCAATTTTATCGTCAATTTGCGTATGGGCTAAATTTTTAGCATGGATATTAGATTCAAACGTTTTTTATGTCCCCATTACTATTTTTTATGTTTTGAACATAATCTTGAAAAAATATATATGATCGAGGGAATCGGTATGGGCCATTTGATGGAGCACTTTGAGTTTGTCCTAAATCTTCTCTATATTTACAGACCGTGCCACTCATAAAAATCCATAAAATAGGCTCATGGTTTTCTTCATGAAGGGACCTTTTGCTAAAAAATATATAGAGTTTATAGGCTTCAAGAATCCTAGAGTTCTACACAAGCATCATCATTAGAGTATTTCTGTCGATCGTTGTCGGACTACCACATGTTCGCCTGACTAGGACTGAACCACCGCCCGTCCGCTGACCTCCATCAGACCTTTGTCCGATCGCCTACTACCACAGGACCTCCGCCTATCTGCCGAGAGCCGACCTCCGCCAAACATCTACACTATCACTGACCATTATCAGACCACAACTCGTCCGCTAATCACCATTGGACCTTTGACCAACCGCGGACTACTACATGATATCCACTTGTCTGCCATCAACAAGCTGTTATGACCACAAATGTCCATCGATTATGGTCCCTCTAACCACTTTCGCTTGCCAATTACGGACTCTATAACTATCACAGCCCTCCAACTTCTATCCCACCGATCACCGTCTCAAGATCCATGACTTCTCAAGATAATGTAACCATAAGATATTGAATGAGCAAGTTACATATCTCCTATCAAGCTCCTCTTAGCCAAGAGCGCATTATCTCTTCTCTTGTAAAAATAAAGTTGTTAAAATAAATAATATATGAGATATTATGTGCTACTTGCTTTAATTAAAAGTTCTCTCTCCCATGTAAAGGAAATTAGCCAGTACACTTATGCCTTTGGTGAACTAATAACCTAGCTCATTTGATAATATGTCAAATATGCACCTACCTTTTAATCCTATATGTTAGATTAGCATTAAATCATATGTTGGTCACTCTTAAAACCCCACATATGACACAAACATGAATCTACCCTAACCCAACTTTAGATCAAACTAACCCTCCCGAGATGTAAATTAATCAACCTAGGATATAGTCAATCTTAAGTTAATTAGGTTAATCGTAAATTCTAAATTAGATCAAAATTAATTAAACCTATGATAAGGAAACAAAAATTAAATTAAGTTATACCCTAAAACCCTTTGAGTTAGTGGATTACTTCTACATCTATCTTAGTTTAAACCTTTATCCTAACTATATCAAGTCAAATCTAACCTAAATGACCCAAGGCCTAAAACTAAGTTGATTTGGACCTCACATAAGCTATCATAAACTCCAATTAATCCATCTAGCCCCTGGAACCCCACCTAGTCAACCACCACGATGATATTTTATTCAACCTATGTTAGTTACCTCATAAATTTCTTGAAATTAACTTCCATTTTACCTCCCTTGTTTAGCTGTACTACACTTGCATTCCAAATGTATCCACACATAATCGTAAGCAAGCTACACACCATATCACATATCGAATACTCAATTATTTATATATCATTCTCTCTTAGCTACCCATCCAATTTAGAGAAAGGATGGAGTAATTCACAACCAAAAATCCTAATAACATCTCTAAAGAGGAAGATAAAAACCAACAAAAGGAAAATAAGTAAGCGCAAGCTATCAATAATCTCCAAATACTAGTTGTTAAGTCGTATTTTCTTGACCTTTAAGCTAAAATCTTTAGAAAATTTTATAGGGCTAATTTAGGCTAATGACATCCCAATCACATACTTATGCCTCTAGAACCATCCTCAATGCTCTCATTTAATAACCTTTAGCTGTTAAACCCTTTATATCACCTTTGTTTATCTCATAACACCATGTAGATTTTCCACAAAGTTCATATATGATAACCCTAATGCCACAAAGATGTGAAACCATAATCCAATTTAGAGAACATGTCTCTTCAAAGACATCCGATAAAATTGGAATGATATAGAGAAGATTAGCATGGCCCCTATGCAAGGATGACACGCATAAATCGAGAAATGGTTCAAATTTTTTAAAGCATAATGAAGAGTAAGTAAGGGATCACTCAATATGCCCGATGAGCTCTGCTAGGGTTTCTCCCTCTGCGGCAATTTGGGTTTTCCACTTGTGGTCGCACCTTCTGCTACCTCCTCCTCGGTCAGGAAAGTGATTCTTGTGCCTTCCTTGTTCCTTTTCTATATTTTTACGTCTATTCTTTTCGATGGCTGGTTTGAAGTTGCTCGATGCCAGTTTTCTTGTGGGTAATTTTTTCTTCTAAGTCTTTTAGAGATGCTCTCTTGGTTAACCTTTCTTCCTTCCCTGATTTAAAGATTTCTTCTCATCGTGGGATGCCTTCCTTATGGATTTCTGAGGCTGAGGTGCTTTCTCTAGCCACTCCATTTGAGTTCGCATTGGTTGGGAAGTTTCTGTTCCACCGGCCACCCCTTGATGCTATTAAGAGATTTTTTTTTTCAATCTTAAACTCAATGGCAATTTTTTTGTTATTGTGGTCAATTCGAAGAATGTATTGATTAAATTAGCGAATGATTTAGATTACTGTCATGTTTTTATGCATCATTCCTATTTTATTAACAATTTCTATATGCGATTGATCAAGTGGTCGCCTTCGTTTAATGTGGATGTTGAATCCCCTATTGTCCCTGTTTGGGATCTATTAATCAGAAATTTGCATACCCCCCATACCTGTTCTCTCCAGAAATCCTTAGATGGTCGATCAGTTCGATTTTCCAGCCACCCACCTCAATCTATCAGCTAATCTCGTATGGATAAGTCATAATGCCCTCTGTTGCTCGTGTTTTGATTAAATTGGATGTTTTGAAATAATTTTCGGAGAAAGTTTGGGTTGGCCTGGATAATCTGGGGTATGTTCAATCGGTTGTTATGGAAGATGTTTGTCTTATTGCTTGCATTGCAAAGCTTTGGGTCACTCTATTACAAAGTGTTTGGTTTTGCATATGCAATTGGCGAAGGCAGGTCGTGTCCTTGTGCTTGTTATAAATGTGGATTCAGGTATTGTGGATCCTGATTCAAACTTGGGTTTAGTTTAGTCGGTTGCTAATCCTGGTATTGACAGTTCTACGATTGTTGTTGCCAATGTCTATGTCTTAGCTGTGTTGCCTGTCTCTAGAGATATTAATTTTGTTATTATTTAACCCCTATGTGTGTTGTGCCCATTGAACTTGTTGCATGGTGTGCTTTTGGTCTGGAGGGACATAGTCCTAATGAGTATCCTATTCTTGTGTTAGTTCCTTCTCCCCCTTCTAATGTTGAGCTGCCTCCTGCTGTGGTTAATTTTTTGAATGTTGTTGTGGGCGTTCATTTTGGTCATAAGGAGAATTTGGGTTCACTAGCCGTTTCTACTCCCTTTTTTTAACTCAAGTGGACTCTATTGTGGTTGGGGAGGTTAATGTTGCCCATGCCCCATGTTTATGTCTTAGTGATGTTGGTATAATGAGTTGTTGTGTGAATTTGAAACCTGGTTTGTCTTGTGCGGTGTCTGTCCCGTCCTGTTTGGCCTCTGCTGAACTGCTTGGTGTGGTCGCTGAGCAGTCTGCTTCTTCCGTCTCTCCTATTAATTTTTATCAGCTGGTGGCGTGGGTGTTCTATGAATCCTGATGTTGTCTCCTCCTCTGTTGGCTTGGAGGGCAATGTTAATTTAGTTAATATCCCTATTTTGGTAATGTCTAATGTGGAAATGAATGAGCAAGTGGCTAAGTCTTTGAAAAACTCTATTTTGGTTTAGAATGACTAGTTGATTTTAGAGGATTATTCTTCTCCTTCTAGTGGAGAAGAATCTAAGTATCAGGAATTTGAGAAGGATCGATCAGCTATGCGTGGTGCCCTTAATGTGAATGACAATAAGCAAAAAAGAAAAGGCATGAAGAAATAGGTGTTATGTTTTGGCTCTGCTATTAAGTTGGTGCTTTTTGTTGGTTTGTTGGACGGTGATGAAGAGGTCCCTATTGCCCCTTGTTGGATGAGCTGGCTGGCAACCTGAGTGTCTTGGCTTTAATTTTGCGATTGTTTTCTGTCACCTACGAATGATTCGTGTTTGGCTGCTATGATGGTGCTGGGGACCTCCGTTCCTGAGTCCCCTTCCGTTGCTTTTCCTCCACTATTTGAATTTTTTGGGATTTCATTATTCTACTTTTTGGGCTGTGGGTCATTTGCTATTGTATCTCTCTTTTTATTATCAATGAATCTTTTTTTGTAAAAAAAAAAAAAAAACAATCCAATTTAGAGAACATGATTGAATGATCTCTAATAATGCATCATGCAAGATTTCTTGCAACTTCTTACCCAAATGAATTCATAAAAATCCATAAACTTCTTGATTTATTTAACAATCATTATAAAAAAGGTTGATTTACTCATATATTACACATGCAGAAGTAACACTCGAATTATTTTCTATGTCGGGGTTTGCTGCGAAATTTAATATTTAGTGGAGGGAATTTGAAAATCAGGTACGAGAGTGTATTAATTTGTAAACAATAAAATTTTATATATTATGCATGCAATTTACGCAGCTAATTTTGATATATTGATTGAGAGTTGTGGCTACCAAACAAGAGGTCTGAGGTAGGGGTGTCAATATTTGACACGATCCAAAAACCTGACCTGAAAATTTCGGATTAGGGTCAACTTGTTTAAGAAACTGGGAGGGTTTGGGCTCGGGATTCCGACATGTTTGTAAAATTGGGTCGAGTTTCGGTTGACTCAGAAACCCAAAACTAACCCGGGTTGACCCATGAACATCACTCTTGAGTCGTGACCTTGTCCTATCCGCGCTGGCCCGCTGTGTCGTCAACGTCGTCTCGACCTCGCTGGCTAGTGGCGTGAACGTCGTCGGTCGTCCCATGTCGTTATCCGTCCATGCTGGTCGGGAACGTCATCCGCGATTTCGTCCGTGCCGTCGTCGGGTCAACCCATAACCCATGCGGGTCGAGCATGCCTTTTGATTTTCAACCCATTTGCAAAACCGGATTGGTTCGGTTCAAGTCAAACAGTAGCAGGTCAAAGTCGGGGTCAACCCGAACCCGACCCGTGACCTGATTTTGACACCCCTAATCTTATGTTCTAAGCTTGCATATCTTATTTAAGTATGAGTTTGACTTAATTGACCGAACTGTCTAAAAAAATGCAATTTAATTAAAATAAATTTAAAACTGAAATGATCAGTTTTTTTGTAACGGAAGCTTTATATACCTTCAAATTAAGCAAAAACGGTACTGAGTTCGTACTCAATAGCATACGAGTATTGTATTGATATCGTACCTTCCACAGAAATAATAAAGACTAATTGGAGCTCCTTCTGTATTAAGAGTAAGAAGGATCTAATGCTGAAGAATTATTACTTTTGATAGAGAGATTATCAACTATGATTGACTGCTATTTGCTAATAAGAGGATCGATCACGGACGAATAGTGAGGAAGGAGACGCAGAGGGCGAGGCTTCGTGAGAGCTTCGTCGAGCAGAGAGTCTGAGAGGACGGTGAAGCTGATCGAGGCGCGGTGAAAGCGAGATATAGGAGGGCTCGTGGTGGCCCCCACTGGCCGTCCATGGATCGCCGGCAGGAGTCCTGAATATCCGTCCGCTAGCGAAGTCGCGGCGAAGGTGGAAGAGCCGGTCTGGTATCTAAATAGATGCTGGAGAAAAGTTTCAGAAGTCTACATATACGTAATTACAGATACAATTTCATTTTAAAATATTAACCTTTATAAATTCTAAGTTTATAAGTTAATTTCTTATTATTTTTAATGATATGAGAGAATTTTTTAATTTAATGCTAGAATCATGAAAAGGGATAATTAATATTTATCTTATGTAATGAATACCTCTAATCTCATATAAATATATATATATATATATATATATATAAAAGGATGTCCAATATCCTTGCCTAATTTTGGGTAGGATGAGCATTAAAATATGTTAATTTGCTTTAATGGACATTTCAGCATAATTTGTTTTCTATAAATATGAAAATATTAAAGGTTGATGGATCGGGTTTGGATATAGTTCAAAGTTGACTCAATGCTAATATTATTTTACTCAAACACGACCAATTTTTTATGTGGATAAAAATTTTTGACCTGAACTTGACCTGACTTGAACCCGCCTAATCTGATCTTGCCAATCTAACCAGTATATGTATGATGTAGATCATGTAGTTCATTGATCTTGACCAATCTAACCCGCCTAATCTGATATGTTTCTTGTTCCCTTTGTAGATTCCTTAAATACCACATTTTCGGAGAAAAGGTCATAAGATCATTAGTGGCGATAGTTCGAAATTTCAAATGTCAAATTAATATGAATTAATAATTTTAAAGAAGTTCATTGGTCATTAATTTTTAAAATATTTTTTAGCAAATCGAATCAGTTCACTTAAAAAAGATGTTTACCTAGTATATTGAATATGGTCCAATGATATATATCGACTGTTGGTAACTGGCATTGATGTCTATGATTAATGATTTAATGACATATTTACGAAGATGGACCTAAAAATTTGATTATTAGATTGGCGAGAATAATTATGACAAAATTTATCACTGTTTGAATGTACCCAACAAAAATGACAAAAATATTATGTCATTTAATATCTATAAACTTGTCACTCTAAGTGAATCATTTTGAGATTAATGCCAGCTTACAAAATAATCCAGCAGTATTGTAGGATCAATAGCTCTGAGAAGTCCACAATTAGAGACATTATTCTATGCAGTCACCGGACCGTCCAGAGACGAATAAGAGCTCATCATGTCACTCAGTACACAACAGTCCACAGCACCGATACACATAAAAAATGTGATGTAACACACTGTCATTTTTCTCTGAACGTTGTCTGGTGACCGCTCAAAATAATTAATCCCACAACTGAAGGTTGGTTGTGAACATGTTGTTCTTAATCAGTGGAGCCAGAAGGGTAGGGTATGCTAGTTGTGTAACCATCCAAGGATGGCCTGGCTATTACAATCAATGAGACGTACACTCCTCTCTACACCTTACATTATTGCGTAGAGGAGATGACCAATTATGAATAATTTGGTAAGAATGGTCTCATATGTTCAAACATAACAGCCAATCTTCATATGGTCGTCGTAACGCTCATTGAATGCTATACAAAATTTCAAACATTTCATATTTGCACATAAAATAAAATATTTATAGAAGAGGCCCTATTATTAAAGCCTATGCAATTGACAGTGATTGATCCTAGTAAACTTGTGGGCTGAGATGCATGCACTGATGCACTCAAAATATCTCTTTTATTATTGATAAGACCTGTCGCGTTCAGATCGATTTTATGAATCATGAAAGTTTGCTTTCGTGCGAGCTGCATTTCATCAATGAGTTTGTCAATTCTGAGCAATTTGTAAATTTTGATTAGTTGGGGTTGTTTGAAGTAATTAATTGATTTAGGGTTTTGTGTGGGTATTGAGTTCAAATGCAACGTGGAGTACAATTTTAGTATTAATAGGTCTGTATTGGGAATGTGACATTGGATGATTAAGGCTTTGTTTGAGGCAGTTTTCTTACTGCTTCTTAAAACCGTTCTCGAGAACAAAAAATTTAACTTTTGTACGAAGAAGTTATTTAAAAAGCAGTAATAAAGCCGTCCTAAACAAAACATAAGTCATTAAAAAGAGAGCTTGTTGTAAAAATCTTGGTTACATTATTCAAAACCGTTTTATACTTATTGTAATTGTTATGCTTCCTTCTCGCTAAAAATAAAAGCTTGATTTTCTTATAAAAAAAAAAAAAAAGTTTACTATAATTCTCTTTCTCAAAATAAATGGGATATATATATATATATATATATATATATATATGTGTGTGTATATCTGTGTGTGTGAGGATTTCAGGACAATTCGCTAGTTGTTACAAAATTTATATCACAATCACACAGTTGTCTGGTTAGAATATTTGACCATATACTGCCCAAATGTTGAATGACGTAGAAAATAGTTTTTTAGTATAATTTTTGTTATTATTAATAAAGGTGCTATAAAGAAAGTAGCTTTTTAAAGTCGATATATAAATCAGCTTTCTAGTACAAAATATTTTTAAAGCAACGAAAAAATAACAATCAAACATAAATTGTGATTGTGATTTAAAAAATAAAATAGTAAGAAAGTTATCCCAAATGAAGCCCTACTTATTGTTGTTGGCCTCCCCAATAAAATTGTTTTTTTTAGAAAAATAACTTGAACTAATTAATGTTAGAATAATATGTTAATATTATTAAAATTCTAGTAGATGATCTGACTCGGCAAACGGGAAAGATTTTGATTTCCATAGCTTTGCACCGATGAATGAAAAAGCCCAGCCCAATCCAAAAAAGGAGCAAAGCCCACTTTCCGCATGGGCGTGACTATTTTCATCCGAATTTGAGGCCACTATTGACAGTTTTTTAAAAAAATTGTTGAATTTATTATTCTAAAAATAGAAAATACTAAAAATAAGAAAAAAAAATTACAATTTATAACGTTTATTTTTAATGTTTTAGCATGCGAATATGTCAATGGCTAATATCATTTGCATGATTTTGGTCTTTCAGCCATACAAGAATGTTCTAACGATATGTTATTGCATAAATATTTTCTTATATAAATTTCATTAATTAAAATTTGGATAATTATTGAAATTCTAACCAAATTAGATTAATAATTTATATTTTTAAATTATGAGCAAGTTTAATTTTCACATTTTTATTATAATTGTTTTTCAAATTTTTAGGTGGGCATATGCCCCTATTAAAGGACAATCCAATTATTTCATTAATTATTGCTTTGAGGTACTCTTTCATTATACAAAATCTAATTTAAAAGAATTATCAAATTATATCTTCTAATCATCTATGAAAGCCTCTAATAATCATCTATAAAATAATAAATACAGCAAAAAGCAAACTTTTATTTTTCAAAATCATTTACATTAGTCATGAATTTATATTTACAACCAATCTAACTTTATACTTTCATAACTACAAAAATAAATAGAAAATACAAAAGAGATCAAAACAAGAACTTGATCTAATCAGCCTCACTCTAAAATCATGAAAAAAAAAAGAGCAGAAGCTTAGTAGGTCATGACAAACTATCACTATACCCAGTGCAAAAAAAGCGGAACAATTTGCATGTAATTATTCAAGTCATGCATGTTAGTAAGATAATATTTACTAACTCATGTAAACAACATGAACAAAATCAATCATATTGAATCATAATCATGGATAATATAAAGTAGAAGCAGTCATTATCATGCAAAATGATCAATAACCATTGACTCAATTCCACTCTTAACATCTTATAAAAGCTATAGGAAGAATCTCATATGAATCATTAAAGCAATACAATTATATCTTGATTCTATTAGTTATCAATGCAGGATAAAATCATGAGTGTCATTTCTATATTGAATCATATTCATGCTTATAAGTGTCTATTTCTATGCATGTGTATCATGTTTTGCATGCAATTTGTATCAATCTCTTGTATCATGTGTATCACATATATATATGTATTAGTGTTGTTATGCATCATGCTCATGTATCATATCATATATAATATAGTCTATGTATCATATAACTTAAGTATGATGATATTATCTTTAATTATCATGTCATGCATGCATATACACGTTGATATCAATGCAAGTCAGGACATCCAACTAATTATATATTATTATTCTTGTATCTTGTTATATGTTATTATATCATGTCATGTATCAGTGTGTCAGTATGTTAGGTGGTTATCTTATAAGACTCTTCACTTCTGCTAGTCGGTGCATCTTGTCCACTTATAACTACATATATTGTATTGGAAGTACACCACAAACTCGTTATTTAAAAAAAAAAAAAATCAGCGGCCTACCCTCTAACAGGCACTTTACCCACACAAATTTGTCTTTTTAATTATGATTTGCTTAATTCTATGGTATAACTTTTGTTGTACGTAAGTATTCATGTAGCGTTAAACTAATAAAGTGATGCGAAGAGTATTGTTCCCATAAGGATTAAAAGTTTCTAAAATCAGTTTAGCACTGCTTAATAAACTATTATAATTATCAAGTCAATCGATTCACAAAAGTTTAATCAATTCAAAGTAAAAAAGTTGTAGTTGCAAAAGATAAATTCACTAATTTTAAAATCTCTGAACCTATGATATTTAAAAAAACACATGCATGCATAAGAATGATTTCTTCTGAATATTGCTATGAATCAGAGCATAAATATTCATTGTCTCTGTCGAGATCATTGGAGTATTAGCTAGAATTCCACCCAACTTCAATTTAACTGTCTACTTAAGATCTCAAAACTCTAACCGTTATATATATATATACATGAAAATATTACATTTTAAAACCTATAATTATTTTTTTATTCCTCTGTCAAGGCTCTAGATCACACTAGATTTTAAATTTATGCATGCCATATACATAGACTAAATGAAGCTTGGAGGAATTAAAAACAACTTTGAACAATTTATAAAATAACAACCTATTATATGCAATACATGGTTCTTAAATGATTATAGATTCAGATTAAAAAGTTTAACCATACATTGAGATACAATTAAATAGAACAAACATTTTTATTTCACTCAATAAGACAAAAAATGAAGCTTGGAGGAATTAAAAACAACTTTGAACAATTTATAAAATAACAACCTATTATATGCAATACATGGTTCTTAAATGATTATAGATTCAGATTAAAAAGTTTAACCATACATTGAGATACAATTAAATAGAACAAACATTTTTATTTCACTCAATAAGACAAAAAATACAACTAGAGATTAAGGATATAAATGACCCAGATAAGAAACGGCGGTAGAGAAATATTATATTTAACGTCTTAGCATTGTACGAAGATCTGGCACGCAAGCAGATAAGGAGAGAG
>NW_021318726.1:1592853-1626939 GCF_001605985.2 Dendrobium catenatum
GGTGCATCTTGTCCACTTATAACTACATATATATGTATGGAAGTACACCACAAACTCGTTATTTAAAAAAAAAAAAATCAGCGGACCTACCCTCTAACAGGCACTTTACCCACACAAATTTGTCTTTTTAATTATGCTTAATTCTATGGTATATCTTTTGTTGTACGTAATATTCATGTAGCGTTAAACTAATAAAGTGATGCGAAGATTATTGTTCCCATAAGATTAAATGTTCTAAAATCAGTTTAGCACTGCTTAATAAACTATTAATTATCAAGTCAATCGATTCACAAAAGTTTAATCAATTCAAAGTAAAAAAGTTGTAGTTGCAAAAGATAAATTCACTAATTTTAAAATCTCTGAACCTAATGATATTTAAAAAACAATGCATGCATAAGAATGAATTTCTTCTGAATATTGCTATGAATCTAGCATAAATACTCATTGTCTCTGTCGAGATCATTGGAGTATTAGCTAGAATCTCACCAACTTCAATTTAACTGTCTACTTAAGATTCAAAACTCTAACCGTTATATATATATATACATGAAAATATTACATTTTAAACCTATAATTTTTTTTTATTCCTCTGTCAAGGCTCTAGATACACTAGATTTTAAATTTATGCATGCCATATACATAGACTAAATGAAGCTTGGAGGAATATAAAAACAACTTTGATTGAAACAATTTATAAAATACAACCTATTATATGCAATACATGGTTTCTTAAATGATTATAGATTCAGATTAAAAAGTTAACCATACATTGAGATACAATTAAATAGACAACATTTTTATTTCACTCAATAAGACAAAAAAATACAACTAGGATTAAGGATATAATGACCCAGATAAGAAAAAATACTCTTTGCACTCCTCTGAATCCACTCAGTACAAGACTCTCACACTCACTCACTCTCACACACACGTCTTTTGAACCTTTCCAACCCTTTAACAAGAAAAAATCATTATAATGTCCAGATCATAGAACATTTAAGTCTCTTATTTATATTTTGCAAACTAATGACTAGCATTGTGGCACTGGTTAGGTAGTGTTGTGGTGATGTTGGACTTGTGTGTTGGCTTCACCACTCGTTGCATCGATTCATCAGTCCAATGTTCTCCCACGCCTACTATAGGAAAATTGTTTATTACCGACATAATTTTCGGCGGATTTTTTGACGACTTTTCCGACGGATTTCCAGCCAATTACGCTGAAATATCTCTGACAATTTTTCAGCAGATTTTCGGGAGGACTTTTCGGTGGATTTATTTCCGCAAATTACCGACAAATTTTAATAAATTTATGAAAAACATATTAATTAATAATTTGCAATTTTTATAATTAATTATTATTTATCAAATTAATTTTTTTAAGTATTCATTTAATAACTTTGTTTAATTAAGTATTAATTAATAACTTATTATATTTTTATTATAAAAAAGTTTATTAATTAATTTATTAAAGTTTATTTATTATTGATTTAATAACTTATTTATATGAAATTAATTATTTAAAATTTTATTAATTATTAATTTTGTAAAATTAAATTAAATATTATTAAACTAAAATAATATGAAAAGTTTAATCATTAAAATAATAAGAAAATTTAAAAATTAATTGTAATATTCTATAAGTTATAGTATAAAATATAAATATAAAAAAACAAAACTTTAACAGTTTTGCATAAAAGGTGTGCTGTTAGGTGGTCATGCGCGGGATGCAGGGAGTCCAGGTTAGTGCACAGGCGTGGCAGGCTTGCGCGGGTCGGCGCTGCGGGCTGGAAACAAGTGGGCTGTGGTTCGGGTCGACGCTGGCATAGGCGTGGAAGGGCCGGCGATAATTCTTAAACGAGATGGTTTTTTTTTTATCAATTTTATTTATTCAGAAGGTTTTTTTTTTCCGCCGGAAATTGTACCAGCGAAAATAATCTGCCAAAAAAATTTCCATAGTTTTTTTTTTCGATAGAACATATTTTTGACAATCGTTTTACCGTTGAAAAAAAAAAATTCATCAGAAATTCATCGGAAAACTTTCAAATCCACCGGAAATGAATACTTTTTCGCCGTAAAATTCATCGGTAATACATGATTTTTCTTTAGTGCGAGACGTTGGGCGATTTGGCACTATGGCACTTGATCTGACAATATGATGCTCCATGGATAGCATCCTTGCGTTATGTTCTCCAGCAATCCCCCAAGACCTCTCCATTATGGCGGGGCTATCAAATTTCTATATTGATTCCCTTAATCATAGATTATTATTTTTTTAATATTTAAGTGACATAATGATGTTAGAATTAGATGAATTTGAGATCGTTAGATTGGACTTATTGAGAACCCCGATTTCACTATTCGCTTGCTGACTATGATTCTTCTAACCTCCATTACCCGTCGAATACAGTCCTTCAAGCTCAATCGCATGAGTACGTTCCTTCTAACTATCGTTGCCCGACTATAACCCCGCTGACCTCCTTTTGCCCGACTATGGTCCCTCTGACCATAGTTACTTGCCGATTATGGTACCTTCAACCATTGTCGCACTACAATAGTCCCTTTGACATGGGTCTCCTAACTACGATCCTTCTTACCACTATCGCTTGACTATGATCCTTCTGACCGCCGTCGCCTGCCAATTATAGTCCTTCTGATTAACGTCAGAAGACTATAATCTCTTTGCCTCCATCACCCAACTACTATCCCTTTCACCATAATTGTATACCGACTATAGTCCCTATAACAATTATCGAACAAAAACAATCCCTTTCGGCCAATGTAACCCAACTACGGTCCTTCGACCTCAATCGCTTGACCAGGTCCTTCAAACCTCTATCGTTTGCTGACTACAGTCCTTCAACCTTTGTCATTTGACTGCAGTCGCTCCAACCTTCGTTGCCCAACTATGGTTCCTTATACCTCAATCGCCTATTGATTATGATCCCTTTAACAACTATCGTACGATAATTGTACCTTTGACATTGGTTTCATGACTATGGTCCCTCTGACCACCATCGTCTAACTACCATCCTTTTGACCACCATCACTTGTCAACTATGATCCTTTCAACATTATCACCCTAATATGATCCTTTTAACCAACGTTGCTCGACTATAGTCCCTTCGACCTCCGTCGCTCGCCGACTACCATCCATCTGACCTTCTTTGCCCGATAATAGTCCATATAACCTCCATCACCAAATAATAGTCCCTTTGACCTTAGTTGCTGGACTATGTTCCCTTTGACTTCCATCACAAAACTATGATTTCTTTGGCTTTTGTAGCTCGAATACAGGCTCTCTAGCTTATGTTTGCTCGATCATGATCTCTTTGACCTCCATCTCCTGGAAATGGTTCATCCGACCTCAGTTTCCTAACTACGGTCTCTTCGACTTTTGTCGCTCATCGTTGTCATCCTACTGGTATGTCTCCTGCCAACCACAATTCCTTATACCTTCACCGCCCAACAACGATCCCTCTAACCTCTGTTGGCTAACTATGGTCCCTTTGACCTCCATTACCAATTGAAAAACGATCATTTTGACCTCCATTACTTGTTGACTATGGTCCCTTCGATCTTCTTCTCCTAACGACCATAGTCCCTTAGGTCTCTATTGGCGTTAATGGTCTCACCAACCTTTGTCGCCTGATTACGGTCCCTCTGACGTTCATCTACAGTCAATAATGGTCCTTCTGACCTCCACTGCTAACTGACTATTCCCCTTCTAACCTCCATCGCATGCCAACTGTCATCCCTTTGACCACCGTTGCCCAATTATGGTCCCTATGATAAACCTCGCATAACAATGGTCCTTTTGACCTATGTTGCGCCTGTCCACCATGGTCCCTCCGACCTTTGTCTCCTAACAACAGTACCTCGGACTCTGTCGCCAAACTACAATTCCTCCTTCGTGTGTCACCATCCTATAATGGTCCTTTTGGCTTCTGCCGCTCACCAATTATGATCCCTTCAACCTCAATCACTTGACTACAGTCCTTGACCTCCATCACCCGACTACTATGGTTCGATCGACCAAACGAGCAGCCTAACGTTCTCTTGAGAACAACTGTCATGTCATTAAATTCTTCCAACTCTAATCATACAATGTGTTCTATATGTTGTATATTTGCTATATTCCCCAAGGAAGGATATCATTTGTAATCAAAGACAAAATTTAGTATAATCATTCTAATTGGGTAAGGCCCCGTGATTTTTTCATTGTTCAAGTTTTTTAAGGAAATTTTTTATGTCTCTTATGATTGTTACACCCCTCTCTCTCATCATTGTGTGTGTTAAATTTTCATACGAATTTAGGACTTTAAACTCTATATCTCTTACCGTTGTGAATGTTATTACACGTAACAATTTTGTTTATTATTTGTCTTATATTTTACTAAAATATAAGTTTCTTAAAGATATATTTCCTGAAATGTCACTGATATTAATTTCTCTAAAATAAAATTATTTATAATGTTATATATATATATATAATGTAAAAATTAGTCAATCCACTGATTTTATCCTAACACATTTATTATAATTCAGACTGCCAAAATTCTCATCGGCCAAAGGCATCAACTTTCTATTATTCCAGTAATATGCCATTAATGGCCAAGTTCTCAATTCCCCCCGCAGATCTGCTTTCTTCAAGGAACTTTCTCCGCTAGACAGACGTGGGCGCATTCGTCATTCGTGACGCGGTATTTTTTTCTTAGATGGCCTCTCGCTTCTCCTCCTCCCAATCTTCGTGAGACTGGTTGCTTATTAAAAGCTCAACCCCTCTTACAAGGAAGACGCGGTTCGCCATGTGATGCACAGAGCTGTTGCTACGAAGATGGCGGAGGAGGTTAGCCGAGCGGCAGCATCGGAGGCAGTGGTGACGAGTTCGTCGAAGTGGGCATGGCCGCGTGCCCTACGGTGGGTTCCCACCTCCACCGATCACATCATCGCTGCGGAGAAGCGCCTCCTCTCGCTTGTCAAGTAAGCCAATGAGTTCAATTTTTATTCGTCTGTGGGTTGTTTGACTACTATTCTTCTTCTTCTCTGTTCTTTAAAATTCATCTAGAATTATTGCTTAATTCCATGTTTCTGGCCTAGATTGATTGTTGGTTTAAGCAATGGCCAAGCGTGGGTGTTTTATTTCTAGGTATAAGGGATCCGTATGCCGATTGAATTAGAGGCGACGATTCGATTGGAGATACCTGTGGTCCTTGTTAAATTGTTACACCTTCGAATTTTTTCGGAGTTAGAGATGAGTGGGGTGAATTAACTGAAGGCAGGATATGAAAAAAGTTTAGAATAGGGATTATTGGGTTTAAATCAATTTTTTTTCTGAAGCTGTAGAGTTTATCAGCAAACGGCGACTTCTTAAATCATCTTAATTTTAGACCAGGACATTTGTTCACAAAACTGAAGGGTTGGACTAGTTCTAGACTATAAGTTTTCAAATTCCTGAAGGAATATTATCAGGCAAGTTTAGTTCAAGTTTTTTTTTTTTTTTTGGTTTTCCTCGTTCTAGGATTCTACCTTGAGTAGATTGTGGTTCTCATTCCCACTGTATATATAAAAAAAAAAGAACGCAATTTACCGTGTATATGTGGCATCTTAAACTTGAAGAAGCTAGTATCCATAGTCAAACCAAACTTTTGTCTTTTTACGAAATGTGTGTTACTGTGTTAGTGCCATTCTTCTAACACCTCCATCGTTAACCCTCTTTAACACCAGGCATGCAAGCATGTAAATTACGGAAGAATGTGTGGCATGAAGATAGATTGTTCTCTTTTCATATATACATGGTGAGCTAAGTGATTTTGGTGTAATGAAGAGATTTTTATATCTACTAGTTAGAATTTACATGCACTAAGTGCGCATAGGTGGTTCATTTTGCCTTTTGAATATGTAAGATTTGCAAGCTGCAGTATTAAATTTTATTTCTTAAGTAATAAATTTATTTAAAGTATTTTTATTTGTTTGACGTCTTCTTAAATTATCATGACACAGACAAATATTTCAATACTAAATTACATAAAAGTAAATATTATTAAGATTTATATATATTTAGGCATATCTAAAATAACTATCAAATGATATTTAGATATATTTCAAATTACCGACATTCATTATTTCTTTCTTTGCCTTTTGACCTTATTCAACTTATTCTTTCTGCATTTTTTCGTTATGGGGTCAGGCTTCTTACAATACCAAAATCTGTAGGGTGATCTTGTGACATGCTTTTGTTATTATTTTATTGTCGGCTCTTTACATGAGATTTTGATATGCCTCTTCCTTTGTTGGTTCCCTTGTTTTGAAACTTGCTCATTTCACCACCATTTAGAATGTAAAATGATTTGTTGTTTAATATTATTGCTATGGATTAGACCTCTAGCGTCATTGAGCCTCATGGTAGACAATCTGTGGATCTTTTGATGACTATTACAATGTTATCCTAGCTCGCAAACAGTGATGAAAACAAGCTTAAGGCATAGATCTCATCACCGAATTCAATATTTATGGAGTTTAACTATCTTATAGTTGAGTTGAACTCATTGATGTAATCGGTGACCAAAACTTATTATAACATCCTAAGATCGATTTTTTTTGTTATATATTTATACACACCAGTGAGCACCTTCATAATGCCTGTTGTAGTTGCCTTGCTAAGGATGTTGAAAATAACGTTCATGCTAAGGGATTGACAAGTGTCCCCTATAGTTTGTTTGTTTATCAACTATCACTCTTATCGATAGGCTGTAGCTTTACTTTCTTAAGTGGTTGGAGTTTTTTTTTTGGTACAAATAGTCCTCTATTTGCATCTTCCAGAACATGATGTTTTGATACTTTTATCGTCCATGACCAGGTCTAAAAGCCTTTAAGATTAAAGCTTTGATACTAATTGTTAAGATAAGATAAAAACTTTAAGCAAACAACAAATATAAATGAAAGAATCAAGCATACAAAAAAATCAAAAACACAAAACACAAGTTTACTTGGTTTAGTGAGATCCACTCATGTCCATGACTACACAAAAATCAAATATTCCCTTAAGCTTTGAAAAGGAAGGGTACATCAAAGATTTCTCTTTATAAAAAATTTAAGATATGGATTGAGATATCATTTTTTTCTATGTTAATGACAGAGAGACTGCAAGCACCAATTATAATGACTAGGATTGAATATGGAGAAGCTGATGTTTTTGTTATTGCTGCTATTATCTCCTCTTCTCTCTTATAGGAGTAAAAAAAGAAATTTTCCTTATTATGGATGAAAGCTTATCCTTTTAATAGAGCCAAAATTAGTAGCATATTCTTTTGCTTGAAGTAGAGAACCATCTTTCAACAAGCACCTTAATCCCTCCTCTTGGTTGGCATCCTCTCACTCTCTCTTCTTTCTATTTTCTTATTGCTGGAGGATGCACTTAAACATCATATAGTTATCTCCTTATATATTGCTTGGAAGTGAAATGCTACAAATCTATAGAGGTTAGATAAATGATGGTAGGTAATGTGTTTTTAGGGTTAGGCAGAGGTGGTAGATTACAATTGTAGAGGTTATTTAAACAGTATTAGATAATATATTTGTGGATGTTAGATACAGAAATACATCTTCACATCTCAATATGAGTAGCCATGACATCTCGCAAGTACCTTGGACGAGTACTATCTTAAAGGTTATGACCAAAGTGACTTCATCAATTGGGCATCACGAGAAAGTTCTAGAAGTTGGCTATTTGTTGAATACGATTGGTTGGATATGCTCTTTAAGATCTAATCATCTTATTTCAAAAGTTGAACATTGTGAGCCAAAATCTTAAGATTTTAACTCTTTTTAGGCAAGTTGGTGCTTCAGCGATTCTAGTTGATTTTTGACTTGGTTTTATTGGATTTATTGTTCATTGGCTCCGTAAACTTGGTATTGATCTACAATTTGACTTGATTCACTTCGCAAATAAGATGATTAATGTTTGATAAAATGTGAAGCCCTTTTTAATAATAGCTTATATTAGCATATAGTTGCTAAATAACTACCGTGAAAATGTACGAGAATTTATTTGAAGCAAATAATGTCTTTTTCCTCCATTCAAAAAGAGTTAAAGGAGATAATCCACCGCTTTTCTTAAACATTAGGTGTTCTTTCTTGTATGTTTTTCTACCATATTTCTTGCTTGATGGGTATGAAAAAGATTAATCATAGATATTAAGATGGCAATGCCTAGTGTAATTGCTAATTTGTTGCACAACAAGCCAACGACCAACGTTAAATGGCATGAGATAGCACATACAAATGCCATGTCATTTCTTTACATGCTCATATAGAGAAACACCATGCCTATAATCGTAAACATCATGATATTTATTAGGTTATGGCATCAACATTTACCAAATTTTGCGTGGCAAATGAGAATATCAAGGTGAATATCTTGTAAATGTGGGAATGTTATACTTTGAAATCCATATTAGAGAGTGTAGCTGTCATATCTATTGAAGAATAAGTTAAACTATAAATTGGTAATTGGCCATATACAATTGAGAAGCATAGGTGCTAATTAGGGAGTTGATAAAATTCATGGGAAAGTGCTAGTAATGAAAACAACATTGATCCATGTTAAAATGACTAGTAGTTGTGAAAGGATTATTTTTTAGTCAAACTTATTAATATGTACAACCCTTAATAAGAATTAATGATAAAAAATGTGTATAGAAGAGACCTTAATTGTTGATTAATCATCATTATGATGTTAATGAAGATGATTTTTAGTGTCACGGATGTCATAGAGCCTTAAGGACTTGTAAATCCACTCATTGATGGGTAGCATGCTAAAGATTAAGTTATCATTCAAGTACTATTGTTAGCTTTTGACAACTTCAAACATTTGTATAGAGCTTTTGCCAACAAGAAACACAATTTTATAGGTTAGAAAAATCTCTAATTTTGGAAATGCTTGATATTTTGAAATAGCTTTTAGGGTTCCATTTTTATCCGTTCATTCATCATCATCATCTTTAATTGTATTTTTACTATTTCAAATCAGATTAGAATCCTTCTTCGTTCACTTATATTAAGCACCAAAAGGTGTATTAGCTTTATTTTCTAATCGTTTCATACAATTTCTAGTCATTTTGCCTTCAGAATATCATTTCCTTTTATTCCTCGCCATATTTATTCTATCCAAGTTATGCTTAAATAGTTTTTTTGTAATCATTACAAAACAATCTCATGGGTATATGTATGCTCCATGAAGATTCTTAGATACAATTTGATGCGGGCAAAAGATATAGGGAGCCTATACCCTTCGCCCACAAAGGACACGACGGACTTCTACGGACGAAATTGACTAAAGACGAGGAAATGGACGAACAAAATAGGGAAGAACAAACTCTTACATTTCAATTTTAAAACCAAATAAAGCCTAGCTCATAAATGAGCTAAAATTCTAGCTCAATTGGATTGAGCTAGTAGACTCAAGGGAAGCCAAAATTTGATTTATTTTGGACTAGTGTTGACCCCCCTTTGTCTACATCACAATTCAACAATAAATGATGAGTTATGATAAAATTATTCAAGTATCCTTATTCAAAATTGAGATTAACTCTTAGTTTTCTCATGATTATTTATTCTATTTCATACTTTTCATGATCTACTTATAATATATTTTTAAAAATAATATTATGTTTTGAATTCTAACTCTTATAATTGTATACTATTCTAATAATTCATATATGCTTAAACATAAGAATGTTTGGGATTATTTTCTAAAATTGAAAACTTAGGATCATAAATTTGGTGGAATTACATACCACTTTTTAATTAGTAGTATAGATCTATCCTACTAGAGTGGTTGTTAAGAGTTGTAGCTCTTCATTTAATACCCTCTTTATAGAATTTCGAGTTTCCTTTTATTTGTGATATATATTTCAAATTTTTTCTAATCACATTTATTCTTTTGGGTAACATTTTCTTTTTGCACTTAAATTACAATGACCATTAATTGAAAGTGTATAGTTAAACATAGTGTTTAGCATATGTCTTATGTTATCCGTGTGAATCTTTGTTTGTGTTGGCTAAAAGATTTTAAGAAAAGATTATAACATTGCTAGCAATATCTCCAGGTAACTTTGTTGTTTTTTACTCATATGCAAGGCTATATTTTCAAAATGTTTTATCCTTAAAAATGATTTATGGATTAAGACGTTGATGTTTTGAAATTTCTTGTATGTTGCAGGACTCCATATGTACAAGAGCAGGTCAATATTGGTTCTGGGCCGCCTGGTTCCAAAGTTAGGTGGTTCAGATCCTGTAGTGATGAGTCCAGATTCATCAATACGGTAACATTTGATAGCAAAGACAACTCTCCTACTCTTGTCATGGTACATGGTTATGGTGCTTCTCAAGGTTTCTTCTTTCGGAACTTTGATGCCTTGGCTAGTCGTTTTCGGGTGATTGCTATTGATCAACTTGGGTTAGTAACATGATTCCTCTCTTTCCCAATCTCCTCCTGCCAACCCCAACCTATTTGAACTTCTCTCTATGATGTGTTAGATTATTCCTAATGTTAAAGTGATTAACTTGAAGCTTCATAGAACGCTTGTACTTCTGTCAAATGTGATTATTTAAGGAAAATATTTAAGTATATTGATGTCAAATGTATGACCCTACTTACGGAGCTTGTAATAGAAAAATAGACAAAATTTTCATCTTACAGGATGTACCAGTAGTATAAGAAAAGGTTTCAATTGAATATTATTGTCTAACCCCTTACCCCTCTCTCCCTCTCTCTTTCCCTCCCTCCCTCCCTCTCTCTCTCTCTCTCTCTCTCTCTCTCTCTCTCCCCCCTCTCTTCCTCAAAAGAGAGAGTTAAAGGTCTCAAGGTGTGAACAACTTTGTATTAATTGTGGGATTTTTATTTACTAGCCTTTGCTTTATGTTTTCCTTTGCGTTTGCTTAAATGGTTTAGTTCTCTTGTTGTAGTTTCTTTGCCTAGCAAGTTGAACATCGCGAATTACTTATAATCAACTAAACTTTGATGCATGATTAGATAATTCGTTGAGCTAAAAATTTAATTCTCTTTTTAACTCTTTTGTAACTCCACCATTGCATCACATCACAACTACTTTGGCAAAATGAGAATTTATGTACAAAAACCTTGGTCTCGATGTGAATGACACTTGTTTGAGTTGGGAAGCCTTTAGTATTATTAATTGACAAGAGGGAAACTATATATATGTGCACAAGACAAACAAAAAAAATAATATTAAGGAGGTGAATATCTTCAATTATGTGATCATAAATTAGTAATAAAAACTTATTTGGTAATGAGTAATCTAATACTTTCCTATTGTAATTTTTTTAAATATGGAAGTTTTCAATGATAACACTTTCCCTCAAACTGGGGCATATTTATCAATTAACTCCAACTTCTTACATAGTTTGAAATATTGAAGTGGACCTAATACCTTTCTAAAAAGTATGACAATTTTTTTTTAATGCTGGAAATGTAAGGATTAATAATCGTTTTTGATACCACCACATCCTAAATAAAGTGACAACCAAACTTAATTTGTTTTGCTCTTCCGTATAATACAAGATTACCAATAATCTAGATAACATCCTATTGTAATAGTTTAATCCCGTGGGTGCAATTGGAAAACTAAATTTCTCTAGGAGAGTCTTAACCCGCATCATCTTAGAAGTCAATTGCCATAAAGCTACATTTCGCCTCAGCATTTGAGCTAGCCACCACTATTTATTTCTAACTCTTTTATATGACAAAGCTGTCTCTTACAAAACATGTTACATATATGAGAATTTTATAGCATTAGCAATTGGGGAGAATGTATGAAATCAGTCAATCTCAGAGACTTGAGTAAAACCTTTGTCAACCAAATGAACCTTGTATCCATCAACAAGCTATCACGATGAAATTTAATGATTTAAATCTATTGATATAGGATTGGTTTAATGTTAGGAGGGTTAACTAGATCCTATGTATTCTTACTAAGCAAAGTAGCCATTTTAGTATCCATAGCTTATTTCAATGGGATATATTGTTATCCTTCTTGGTATGTCATGGGAATAGAAATGGATTAAAGGACATTATAAAATATTGGAAGCCAGTAGAAGATGTTCAAAGGATGTATGAGGTGGCCTAGTGGAATCAATACACTGTTGTTTATGTTTTCCAAAGGTTATGGGCATATGGAGATAAAAGAGTTCTCTAGGGCCTGCTCAACTCGTTCTAACAATATGATGGGAGTATTGTAGATTGTGGACAATTTCATCATATGTACACTTGTCGAGGCAGCCCCTCTCAGCGTGTCATCCTTAGCTTACTACAACGTGGCCATCGGGAGGGATGGGGATGGCGATTAGTAGTTGCTAACCTCATGACCCAAACACATCTCTTTGCATTTTTTTTTCTTTTTTGTTGTTAATCCTATCCCTTGGTTTTCACCAGGCTCTAAACTCGGCAACCTTTCTCTTAGATTTGTCTCATTGATAAGCCATAGAAGGGCCAACATATCCTTACCCCAGTACAAGTCTTTGCCGTGAGTAGAATATTCTAACCCTTGGTGCTGGATTCCCATACCCTTCTAGTTCATAGAAAAATCCCTAGGGAAAAATTTAGTCTCCCCCATTCAACTCACCACTTGTAAAGCCATCAACGACACTTCCATAACCAACAACCCCTAATAGTTGTTAGCTTCTTTAAAGTCATCTCCCTCCACAAGACGAATCTAACATCCCTGTAAGATGATATGACCATGTTCTATGAGGACCTGATGTCTTTTATCAACGTCCTGTCGACACAACCACTCAATGATTAGTTTGCGTTTTCTCACCAACACTCACTCATGCCAGCTCGACTCGCTAACCCCAACTTGATGCTATTTTGTACTAATACACCTTGACATCAAAAACAACCAACGAACAGGGACAAATTCAACAAACAACATATTTTTTTTATTGATAAAATCAGAAATATGCAAAAACAAGATAAAATGGTCATCTTTCATCTTTCGAGAGGAGGACATTCTCTCTCAAATCCTAGATGCCGCTAGAATCTCTCACAAAAACTGTGGACATCAATCAGGGCTGTCAAAAATGGGTTTCGGGTCGGGTTCGGGTCCAACCCGAAATTGACCAGACCCAATTCGGGTCAACCCGAACCCGACCCGTTTCTTGAAACGGATCATTTTTGCTGACCTGGACCCGACCCGCCTCGGGTCCGAGTCAACCCGACCCGACCCGTTTAACCCGTTTCTGCACTTTAAAAAATTTAAACAGGTTTTATTGTTTTAATAATTTTAACTTTTAAATGGCTGAAAATCTGAAATGTAAAAACCAAGGGATATTTTTTTTCAATTGCAAATCTTCAATTAATTTACATGTTACAAATTACAATTCCTCAATTACAAAGATACAATCTCACATAACAGTCATGAATCATTCAAGTTCTAGTCACAAGGATTTACAAAAGGCAGCACCAACAACCCAAAAAAATTTTTCAAAATAACCCTCCCCTAATTACCTCTCAAATCAGCCCCCAAATATGTTCTCTTCAATTAAAAAATATTTTATAATTAATACCCTCTAAATCAGCCCATAAATATACTCTCTTCAATTAGGAAACATCTTCTAATTAATCCCCTTTGATTAAGAACTTTCCTAAACAGCTACCTCTTGATTAGGAAACTTTCTAATTTCCTCTCAATCAAATTGGCAGGTCCAACAATAGTCCCCTCCCAAAGCGACTATCCACAAGGTGGTACGAAGGAAATTGCTGCTAAAGCATTGCATTGGACTGAAAAATGGACTGTCAATGGGTTGAATAATCTCTGCCTCCAACATCTCCCCATTAATCTCTCGAGTTCATTCTTTTGGAGTTGGGAAGAACGGTACGGACAAACACTGATATGTAAAATTCCTTCCTTCAAAATGTAGCATGCTCGTGTTCCCGTGGAGGAGGCTAACTCTGAACTGGCTGGAACACCTCTCGATATTGTTGTAGGAGTGGTTAATCTGATATCTTCTCCCCATCTTTTTTTCGTTCCAAACTTTGGAGCTCCACCAAGCATCCCTCTCCTTCCCCGTGTAAGGCACGAACCAGGGTTTTCGAAGAAACCATGGCTTTGAATAAGCTAGATCTCCCATATTACCACTTTTCTCCCCTCCGCCTAGATCTCCATAGCTAGGGAAGAAAATCCTCTTTGATGTGAATCCCCGACAGCTCCACCATCAAACCTTGAAATATCTCTCCACTCTTGTCTACATTTCTTGTGCCCATCATCACTCTGAAACATCCTGTTTCTTTCAGCTCTAGCCCCAATTTGTCCACCACTTAATTTAATATGTAATTGTGGGTAGCCTCATTGTCCACTAGGATCGCCACCGCCTCTCCTTTTATTTGTCCCTCACCTTCATAGTGTGTTTCAGAGTGAATCCCACTACAAAGTTCAATGAAACTTCCGCCACCTCCCTGTGTACAGGCTCCTCTTCTTCTTCCTCCTCTGCCTCGTCCACCTCTTCCTCATCACACACCAATAGAACCTGCAAGATATGACTTTTACACCTATGTCTTGGAAGAAATTTCTCATCGCACCTACAACATAACCCCTTTGTCCTCCTTTCATATATCTTTGCTTCTATGAGGCGCTTGAAATTACTATCCAGACGTACTCCAATGCTCTTCTTCTTGGGTGCTTTTCTATGAAAAGAGATCGTCTGGGTCCTCGGTGCTAGGGTTGTGGAGGAATTCCTATGAGCACCTCTCACAATGTTGCTCCTGCGGGCCTTTTCCCTCTAATGTTTCTCCTCCATCATTTGTGCATGTTCCATTGTCTCCTTCAGTCCGTTAGACCTCCATACTTTGTGTTCTACTCATATATTCTCCTTGAGGCACTTCACGAAATTTTCCACAAAACCTTCTTCATAAATCCCCCTTAGTTTGCCTGATAACAACTCAAATTTCTCTTGGTACTCCATGACTGTGCCTGCTTGAGACAAGGCATAAAACTGCTCGTGATGGTCTCCTTTCCTAATTGCTCGAAAAAGTTCTTTCCAACAACTCATCTTTAAATTCTCCATATAAATGAAGAGGATACATCGCCTCCCTCCACTGAAACTAAGCTAGGGCTTTGCCCTTCAAACATAGCCCCACCACCATGAGCTTTTCTCTTTTTGTGAGCCTATTGATAACAAAATATCTCTCCAACCAATACACCCATCCTTGAGCATCTTCTCCTTCAAAGATCGGCTTCTTTAGCTTTCTCACCCTAGCATCTCCACCCCAGTTCCCTCTCCCATTATTTTTTCCCCTGTATATTACGGGTGGAAATCCCACCTTTCTTCCATCCGACCCCCATAGTGGTTGTCCACCCCACTAACTCCCCCACGAAATTTCCTTCCTGCTGCCCCTCTTTTAGAAGACCTTGTTCCACCTCTCATCGGAGCCCTAAGAGGCGGTTCTTGGTGGAAGAAGCTTTCCTCGTCAAACACCTCCCTTTCGATCCATTTTCCCTTAGTTGTGGTTAAGAGAATCCCGATCGATTCTAGATGAGGGTTAGTACTTTGATTCATCGATGAAGTTTTTGTTTGCATCTCCAAAATCTTCCTTACATATCCTCCACTCCACTCCTCCAAATTGGTTTCTATTGACAAAATCCTCTCTTCTATGGTTGAGATCTCCCCTGGTCCCCCCACATCGAATTTAAATTGCCCCATCTCGCCTTCCAACACATCCACCTTTTTTGCTGCCATCCCCAGTTTTAGGTTCCAATCCGCTCGAACAACAACAAAATCAGCAACAAACAACGTCTATGGTCTTTAGGTAGAAAATTTTAGCAAACGGGAAGGAAAAACAATGCAGATTCCATGAGTTGGACAAAAATTTCGGTCTCAAACACCGATCTGATACTAATTCGCTAGGAAGTGCTGGCAGAAATTTAGGAAAAGCCTTGGCTGAAATCTAATTTCAATAATTTCTTAAAATCAACGACAAGAAAAACAAAAATAAAACACACGAGCACTTTTTTATTGAAAGTTTTATGAAAGAAAGACAAGATACGAGTGGATCTTCAATTTGAGAAGAAGATTCGACTCTCCAAAATCTCTAGCCGCCGGCTAGAGCTCAAACACCTTAAGAATAATCTAAATTCAACAAACAACACATACCCCTAACCCTAGAAAAATTACTTAAAACAAGTAATAAACCACAAATATCCAAACAGCCCTCCCCCAATTCCCTCCCATATCAACCCTTAAATCTGCCCCCAAATCTGCCTTCTTCAATTATGAAATATTTCCTAATTTATTCACTCCAAGTCAACCCCCAAATATGTCCTCTTCAATTAGAAAATATTTCCTAATTAATCCCCTTCAAATCAACCCAAAAATATGCTCTATTTAAATAAAAAATATTTCTTAATTAATTCCCTCTAAATGAGCCCCCTCTCTTGTGTCTCCCACTTCCACCGTATCAATACTCCCCCCCTCCCCCTCCTTCACAACAAAAAAAGCACCTTGTCCTCAAGGTGGAAGAATGAAAAATGATTGAGGAACACCTTGTATCTAAAGGCGGGCCACCTGGCCAATGCCGAGTCTTGGACCTCCTCCAGGTTTTGCAGCTCCACTAAATAGCCCAAGCTTGCTCCTTTTATCCCCTTGATCATGGTTTTGAGTGAAACTATAATTTTGGATGGGTTAGGATCCCCTCTAATAACTACTTTACTTCATTTAACCTTGAACTCCATCGTTAGCGTCTTCCAATCAATCTTGGTCTTTTCTAACTTCTACAGCTATTTCATTCCTAGGATGACATTAGTGTTCCCTAACTCCAATGGGAGAGAGTTCTCCCTCACCTGGACTCCTTGTATGGTCAAAATCACCCCTCTACACACTCCTCTACTTGTTTTTTTGTATGCTTTGGTTATAAAAAATAACCAACGATTGGTTATCAAAAATAACTAACGAACCAATACAAAGTCAGCAAACAACATATTTTTTACTTATAAGAAAAGAAATACGAACAAACAAGATACAATGGTCCTCTTTCGAGAGGAGGACCATCTTGCCCAAACCCTCGACGCTGTTAGGATTCCTCACAAAAATAGTAGACAACAAATACTCACAAAATTCTGTATATAAAACATAACATAAACCCTACTACTTATAGCAAACAATAAACAACAAATTTCAAAACAACCCTCCCTCAATTCTCTCCCAAATCAGCCCCCCAAATATGACATCTTTAATTAGGAAACATATCCTAATTAATCCCCTCCAAATCAGCCCCCAAATATGCCCTTTTTAATTATGAAACATCTCTTAATTAGTCCCCTCCAAATCAGAATTCAAATTAAATATCTTGTCCTAAATAATTGCGCCGACCCCACGTAGTGGGATAAAGGCTTGATGTTGTTGTTGTTATTGTTGTCCTAAATAATTGCCTCATTTTAATTGAAATTTTCCTAATAATTCCCCTTTGATTAAGAACCTTCATAAATAGCTTCATCTTGATTAGGAAACTTCCTAATTCCCTCCCAATCAAATCGAAATGTCCATCAATACTCATCTCCCAAAGTGTCACATTGCTATCAAGGTGGAACGAAAGAAACTGTTGCTAAAGCACTAGATTGAAATATGGACTGTCACTGCATCGAATGATCCGTGTCTCCAGCATCTCCCTAATCAATCTCTTGATCTCATCCTTCTGGAGTTGGAGAGAACGGTACGGATGAACACTATTATGTGAGACTCCTTCCTTTAAAATGATAGCATGCTCATGTTCAGGAGGAGGAGGCAACCCTTAAACTGGTAGGAACACCTCTCGATATTGTTGTAGGAGTAGTTGAACCATTTCTGGTGCTTATATCTTCTCCCTATTTTCTTTTCCTTCCAAACTATGCAACTCCACTAAAAATCCCACTCCATTCACTCTTTCCCCTCTTTGGAAGTGGCTTCAAAGGTGACATCTCATCTTCTTCCCCCAACATTCCCATCTCCCCATCCTCCCTCATCATCCCTTTATTAGGATTTCTCCCACTTTCTTGTCCGGTCACCCTTGCCTCCGATATTATCATTTGAGTGTGAAACTCCAATATTTTTTTTTTCATCATGTCCTCTAGGTTAGAAAGTCTTTCTTCCAAGTATGAAAGCCTTCCTTCGATGGTTAAGAACTTTTCCACCAATCGGGATTTGAGTTGGTCCACTTTGCCTTCCAATACATCCACCTTCTTTGCCTCCATAGTTCCCAAAAAAGTGCTCTAATACTAATTTAATACGCCTTAGTATCAAAAACAACCAAGGAACAAGGACAAATTTAGCAAACAACTAATTTTTTTATTGATATACCCAGAAATATACAAAAACAAGGTACAATGGTCCTCTTTTGAGAGAAGGGTCTTCTCTCCCAAATCATAGATGCCGCTAGAATCTTTCACAAAAACTGTGGACAACAATCACTCACAAAATACAAAACACAACATAAACCTTACTATTTATAACAAACAATAAATAACAAATTCCAAAATAGCCTCCCCCAATTCCCTCTCAAATCGGCTCCCAAATCTGCCCTCTCCAATTAGTAAACATCTCCTAATTAATCATCCCCCAAATCTGCCCTTAATTAGGAAACATCTCATAATTAATCCCCTCCAAATCAGCCTCTTCAATTAAAAAATATTTTCTAATTATTCTCCTCTAAATCAGTCCCCAAATATGCTCTTCAATTAGAAAATAAATCCTAATTAATCCCCCTTAATTAAGAACCTTTCTAAACAGTTCCCTCTTTATTTTGAAACTTCCTAATTTCCTCCCAATTAAATCGATTAATCCATCATGTACCTTCTATAGGGCTGACATTAGAGCTCCTGGATTTGGTTTGTCAATTTGATCCTTCTTGTCCACCCATCGGCTCTTAAATTGACAACTCTCTAGGCCCACCTTCAGCCATATAGCTTATAGTGATTGGGTTGGCCACACTGTATTATGTGGACCCCGTAGTCTCCTTACCAACAAGTCCCTCGGTCCAAATTGTTAGCTATGCTAGGCTTGAATCATGTTAGCTACTTGCCAATTTTGTGTCTATTCTTTTTGTAGATCTAAGCCCTAGAATTTATATTGTATTAATCATTATCTTATAATGATTAGATAAGGTAAATGCATTGTAAATCACATATCATTCTTATGCAATAATATAGTAATCATTTTATTCCTTAGATTTTTTTACTTTTCTGGATTACCTGCTTCGCTACTACTGTTACTTTCATTGGGTCGCACACATACACACCCTTATATAATAAACCCTAAAGACGTGAATATTTACTCATAATCAAGAGTATTCCATTAAAAAAATCAAGAGTATACTTCTAGTAATATGCTCAAGATATAATTAATCCTACTAATTTATGTTCATGGGAAGTCAGAACCTCGGAATCTAAATAAACTATATTCGATGTGCCTCACTATGCAGAGGAATATGGCTCTGTCGCACAAATCACTACCCTTTGAGTTTGTGTTGAGACTCGCTCTACCTTTTGAGGTGGTATGGTTACCCTCTTCACGGATTCCACTTGAGGGATAGGGTATTTGCGGCATAACCTAGCATCCATTTAGTCTCATGTTGTCGGTTCGACGAGAGTCCCCTTTGGTACCCACAATACGAATGATCATATCTTAAGTTGGGGGCAAGTGCCAATAGAGGCATCAAGTACATGCAAAAAAAAAAAAAAGCATCAAGTACATGCAGTGGTTATAGGTGCCTAGGGGTGCATCATATATGAGCCGATGCTAGGTTAGTTGATAGTATGTGGCTAGTGGGTGCATGCAGATAAGGCATTAGGTGCGTACTGATATAAAATAAGTATGAGGAGTGGTTGTTAAGGTCGCTTGAGCAGGGGTTGAGGTTGGGCGAGTGGGCGCTGGATGAGTGAGTATGGGTGAAGTCCTAGGAGTGGGCGCTAGGTCTCTGACAAAGACACGATCGTGGTGATAGTGTGTAGGATATGCGAGCGAATGAGTGCATGCATGATGATTAATGAGTGAATATTGGATTCTCATCCTATGTTAGAAATGATAAAATGATGGAATGGGTAACTAGGGTTAGAATTGACCATACTTTGATACCATGTTAGACTGAAAAATTATATGTATTATCAATTGATTAGGGATTCTTCATATATGTATACTGGATCGATATAATGGGAAAATAAAAAGGTGGGGAATATCGTCAATTATGACATAATAAATCTAATTATTGTGCCCTAATTTTTGTTGATATGATGATGCAACCACCATCTTGAGTACCAATTTGGCATAGGACTTCTTAGGATATAGGATTAGTAATGCAAACCTAGGATGAGGTGAACAAACAAACACATAAAATCATAGTTTGTAGTTTCCCAACTTTTAATTTAAGCAAGGATTGGCCACTTTTGATGCAAAATTAGAAAACATGCTTATTCATTTCAAATGATATATTAACAATAAAATATTTGAAATCTAATTAGACAATGGAGAACCATTTTAAAATTCTAAAGTGATTAAGATTCACACCATGATAGTGAAACTAGCATGTATCAAATTTGACTAAAACTCAATGACTCACATACAACAATCACTAAATAATTTAGAAACAAGAATAAAAGATAAAAGTCGCCAAATGGAATATTTGGGCCTGACGTCGGTACTATAAGAGTCATCCCCGGGACTTTATCATCAAGATTTGCGAGGTGCTGGAAGGATTCACATCTATGTAATACTTCTATTATTTTTGCATATCTTAAGGGCTCTACTTATAACCTCAGAAATAACCTAAAATAAGTTATTTCTTAGAATCTTCCAAGGATTAGATCAAGTTTTCAACTTGGATTTCAGCAAAAAAATAGCAACTTTTAAACTCAATTTTAAGTGAAGAAAGTAAATTCCCCTTTGGAATTCTATTGACAAGAATTTCTCTTGTGCCCTACTAATGTAGAATATTGGAAAAGGAAGAAAATCGTTAGCTGAACTCAGCCTGTTAAAAGAAAAAGAAAAGATAGAAACAGTCCTGGGAAAGGAAACTGCGAAATGCAAGAACCTGAGGCTCCTATAGCTAGGACGAAAAAGCAACGAAGCTAGCAGTATTGCCACTACTATAGCTAGATTGCGAGCATCTATTGAGAGATAAATAGTGAAAAATAAAGTTTGCCAATTTGAACTTGTACATAAGGGGTATGAAATGCGCTAGAAGATAGGTAAGATAAATTGATGATGATGGATTAAAAAGGAAAATGAGTACACCTATGATAAATATTTGCTCAAAATCAGCTTAACACATTATGCAGCACTTATTAGGAAAAAGATTGAAGAACCAGAAGTGATAAAGCCGACCCTAAATGGTTGGGATAAGATCAATGAAGATGTTAGTAATGTGATAATCATTTTAGATAACCTAATATAGTTATCGCTATATTAAATTTAGCATTTTTTTTCTTAGATGATCTTTTCTTATAATTAGTCTTTTGGATCCATTGTTTTTTTAATTCCTGGCTGCGAGTAATTTATTCAAATTGTTTTCTTACATTACAACTTTCTTTCACTACAGTTGGGGAGGATCAAGTAGACCGGACTTTGCCTGTAAAAGCACGGAAGGTTTGTCTCAACGCTCCTTTTAAATTAAATGTGATTTGTTCTCCCCTTGGCGCGGACATTATTGGGAGGGAATGGATAAACTCCCAATTTAGGAAATGCAGTTATACGCTGATTAGAGATGATCGGTTGATGAAGCTTGATAAATCTTATTCAGTTTAATGACTGACCTCGAAAGCAGAAGGACAGCTTCAGTGTTCAAATAAATTTTACATGTCATTACATGTCTAAGCGTTTATCTCAGTACTGCTGCAATTAATGCATTCAGAGTACCTGCTGGAAATGGTTTAAACCACTTGTTGATGAAATAATATCATCTCTATCATTCATTATTTGCCTCATCACCTTATTAGACTTTATGAGTCTTTATTCTACAATCTACACTTATTTTGAAATGTTGCTTGAAGTATTTAATTTATTTTGTTCAAATCATTTTGCACTATTCATTGTTAATTGTTGAATGAGATTGGATGAGAATATTATTCAATATATATTTATGCTTCTCGATGAAAATGTCACAACCATTAATTCATTTCAGACATAATTAGGCACAGAAAAGACTACAATTATGAGCATACAACTGGATGTAGGAACTAAGCCTGCAAGAGTATAGTTTAATGCTTTTCTCTTTCCTGGTAAGGAATGCTCATGTCTGCACAATATGTCTTCATCATCATCTTAGCCTTCTCCCAAGTGTTCTAGGTCAGGTTATTAACGCAGCATTTTGATTTTGTACTTCATAAAAGGTAAGTTTAATTATTTTTGAAGTGGTGTTTGGCTTTTTTTTTTTTACATATGTATATGCTTCAGCTGATCAAAATTCTTGTCCTCTGCATTGTTTTTGCTTTGTGCATCGGCGGAATATAAATCAATAATCTTTGTAGAACATTTTAACTATACGATCATAAATTAGGAAAGTGGCTATGTTAGATTATGTATTGATGTTTCTCTTATACTATTGTACGTTTGATCTAACCTGATGGATATTTAGGTTGGTCTAAAGCTCACTTTAGATACTGGACCACTTACTAAACTTCGGCTTGCCCTTCCCTTTCTGATTTTAAGATCTTATATCATAGGAAGAATTGGCTAAATGTGACCAAGGCTAACTTTCAAGTTCAAGGGCTCTTGGGCTTCTTCTGCCTTGCTAGACAATAAAAATTTAACTGATAGTGAGAATAATGGATATTAGCTCCATTCTATGAATTGAAATTGGCTGCTTTATGAAATGATTTCTTAAATATCTGATTGGTTGGATCCAGTGTGGCATGTTTCTAAGAGGTTGTACTGAGCAGGGTTGCAGGAATTGCCGGGTGCTGGAGGGTGGGAGAAAGAAATTCTTGTTTTGCATTTCTATAAAATAGTTATCTAAACATTTTTGCCGGCACCATTTTTTTTTCTTCGTTTGAAGATTTCATGTAATTGGATTGCTTTTTTCCCATTTTTACGGAAATTTCAAACTGGATATTCCTTCATGTGACAATTGCCGACTTCTCATTGCAGAAACTGAGGCGTGGTTTATAGATTCTTTTGAGGAATGGCGTAAAGCAAAAAATCTTAATCAATTTATCTTACTTGGACATTCTTTTGGAGGATATGTTGCTGCGAAGTATGCTCTGAAGGTAAATCTCGCTATCAGAAAACTCATCTAATACGTCACTTGAGTGCCTTTTACTTATTTATCTTTTCAATTGTTTTCCTTGCAGCATCCTGAACATGTTCAGCACTTGATTTTAGTAGGACCAGCTGGCTTTTCATCAGAGACAGAACATAGCTCAGAATGGTTAACTAAATTTAGAGCAACATGGAAAGGCACTATTGTTAATCATCTCTGGGAATCAAACTTTACCCCTATGAAAATTATCCGGTAATTATCTTAGATGATAGATAGCTTACCTGCACAAATAAAGATGTTCTTGTTGTTTGTCCCAATTTCTCTTTAACTTTTGGATTAAAGTTTCTTAAATTCTAGTTTCTGAATATCTAGTATAAAATATGTTCTATATCTTCTTTTTCTGCGTTGCTAGGTACCTCCAAAATTTTCAATATTTGTATTTTCCTAATCTTGTAGTAAAGTGGAGTTTTTGTTTCCCAACTGTAATTCCAGTCAAACACGGGTTTTTTAGGATTTGTTGCTCTCTTTTCGCTTTGAGTGGTCATAACTATCTTTTTTATGGTTATATTTTCTAATTCTTCAATTTGAATCTATGATATAAGCAACTTATGTGTAATTAGTGATATTTGTAGTAAGGTGTGTCAAATAGGGTTGTAATTAGTGATCTGGGGATGATCCAACCCCAGCTCAAGATCAGCTCGTAGTTACTTAAGTTGATCTTGAGTTGAGCCAACTTTTATTATAGGTTGGTTCGATTCGAGTCAAGTATAGTTCATTAACTTCAATCCGAGTTATATTAGAACTAAAAATCAATCGAATCATCATTAATTTTTTATCTCCTAAATTAGTTTCTTATACCAACATAGATTAATACATGCATAGATGATATATATTATTTATGTCTATGCATTTGTTCATGCAAATATATACTTTCGATTCAATCTTGAACTAGCTCTATCCAAATCAAGCTCAGTTTTATTCATGTTTGAGCCGAGCTTATATTGGCTTTTCAGTTTGCTCGCTTACTTCAATCCAAAAAAAAAAAAGGAGATTCAATTTCTCGTAAAACCTTTGATCTTCAAGCTACATTGATAGCCCTAACATCAAATTGTGCTTAACCGGACTGCTTTTGCAGCCTTCTTCGTCAATTTTGTAAAAGGGCTCTTGCGGGCTATATGTTTGTTACTATCAATTTATTTTTTTGCAATGAAGCTATTTTTTGTGTGTTGCAGGGGCTTAGGCCCTTGGGGCCCTGATCTAGTACGTAGATATACAACAGCTAGATTTGGTGCTTACTCTAGTGGTAGCGTCTTAAATGAAGGCGAGGCTACTTTGTTGACAGGTACATTTCATAATCTGTATCTTTGGTGCTTTCCCCTTTGTTCCAAATGCTATGATATCTTACTTTCTCTTCTAAATAAATTTAGACTACGTGTACCATACTTTGGTAGCAAAAGCGAGTGGAGAATTATGTTTGAAGTATATATTCTCTTTTGGAGCATTTGCACGGAAACCCCTTCTACAATGGTCTGTCTCCTTGACTTTCTTCTACAATTTTAGTTATTTAATATTGCTCAATTCTCTTTTATCATATTGAAAAATCCACCTAGTCTTATTCAATTTCATGGATATGAAATATATACTTGCATGTTCTGATACACTTGTTATGTAGAAGCTATTATTTTGTTTTCTTTTGTTTTTTTTTTCTATGAATCTTCCTTCTGTCTCATTTCTTTCTGCCGACTTCTTATAATCAGTTTTCTGTCTGTGTTCCTTATCGTTGGTCTTAGATTGTTTGTTATATTTTCTTCATTTAACATAGCTGCTTATATTCAAAATTTTGACAAGCCTGCTGAAATATACAAAGTGTAATTTGACATGATAGTCATTTTAATTCCCTTTCTCTTGGAAGAGAGTCATGCATTTCTCAATTGCCCCCCCCCCCAACCCCCTCAAAAAAATTTTTTTTTTAAATAATTATATGATTCTTTAGGTAATTTATCCCCCTTCATTTATTTTTTAGTCTTTAGATACCCCCCTAAAAGTTTGAAAATACTAAAGTCTTTAGACAATTGCCCCAACATAATTAAACACATTATGTAGAGATCTTATTCTTATGGAAAGATGAACCAAATACAAAGAGAAACAGTAAAGAAAATTCAAAAATATCCTTACAACCAAAATTTTGTAAGAAAATGGGGGAAATTGAAATTAGAAATTGCTCGATAAGCATTCAGTAATCAGCATACTATAATGAGTTGATAACAGCCTTTCTATAACATGAGTGGAGCTTTTTGTGCTCGCTTGAGAATTATTGCGTCTGTTTATTATCGCATCATTAGCCCTGGTCCACCTATTTGGAAAATTTCTTTTTCTATCTCATATGGCAACTCTCTAGGTGCCTATCGCAGGACTTGAGAGTTTCATTCAACCGATGTAGTTAAAAGAGACTGGTTTTGGCTACCTCTTGTCAACTGATTTTGCTGGACTTCTCTCTGTGGTTTTTTTCCCTCATTTGGTTGTTTGCCACTTTGGGCTCATTTATTGGAGAGATTATTTTGTGCGGACGTCGAATACAGCTCTATATCCGGATACCAATCAGAATGAGCCACATCAGCAGTACCGAGCCGTAATAACGAGCAGTACCAAGCCCCGGTAGAGTGGTACCGAGCCGCATGCTTAGTTATTCGGACGAGATCCGACTTCCGCCCAGAATAATTTTTCCATTCCTTGGTGCATATAGTGCGTGCTGGGATAGTTGCGGGCTCTACTGGACTTGATTTTTCTTGTTGCTCCTAGGAGTTTATTCCACTCTTTGGGCTTGGGATTGTGTAATAATAAGGACCTATTAATTTATTTAGTGATTATTTATTTAATTTATATCACATTTTTTATAATGGCATAACAACTACTAAGTATATTAACATTATTTGAGTTAAATATAATTCTAAATTAAATATAATTAAATTTATTTATAACTTGATTCTTTTAAATTTGAATAAATAGTTATCATTTATTTTGAAATAAATTTTGTCAAATAATTTTTAAAATTTAATATCAACTTTATTTAATAAAAAAATTTGGAACATCCCCTTTTATTTGGGTTCTTAATGACAGGAATCGATAAAATTACATAAACAGGGAAAAAAATCGTTTACTAGGAAAACACAACAAATATTTGAGTTTTAACCAAAAATACAAATATTTTTTACGTTTTTTATCCTTTTTAAATTTAATTTTTTGTAGGTTTCTTCTGCTAATTAAACATGAGCAGTGATCCTTTTTGAAATTTGTCCCTCCATGTGTCTGTCATTTGCATCCTATAATTTCTCCATACTGAGCCCTTATTCCTTTATTTTTTCATGGTTTAGTACTATCTACTTTTGAAGCTACATCTTTTAGAGCTGCTTATTTCTGAGCTTCAAGTTCTGTTCACTAGAGCTTTTTTCCTTTATTTTGCCTCGGTTTGCTACCTTTGTGATTCAAACTTTCTTTCCTTCTAATATTGTGAGCTCTGCAGTTAAATTTGAAATAAAATAAATGCACTATCTTCCATATTCCAAAATAGTGATCTATAGCTTATATTTATGATTATCTATAGTGTATACATTGGCTCTAATTGCAAACATGTAATATTATGGACTTTTTCCACGTGATAGTTTGCATCATAATATATTGTGGATTCGTCATGCAGAATGAGAATCATTGTACTGTTTTTTTTGTGGTATGCCTGGATACAGAATACAAGCACTGCATGATCACTGTTTTTTTTTTTTTTTCCTGAGCAAAACTTCATAGTGAATGAGTTGTACTACCCAGTTTCCATGCTTTGAAGCTGCAGCATCTGTATATTATGGACTTTTTATTCTGTGTGGACACTGAATAGAGAGAACCGTCCGATTTTCTCTGGCTATCGTAAAAGCGCAGTCAAAACGCAGCTGCTATAGTAACGGCATTTTTACTGTAGACAGAGAGAAAAATCAGACGGTTTTTTCCATCCGGTGTCCACACATAATAATCTCTCGAATATTATGATACAACTCATCTCCTCATGTTCCATGTCCTCTCCAGACCAGATAAAAGATATCACACCAAAAGATTTGGTATTTTAATTGAAGATAAAGTTCTTCACCTAAAATACGGTAGTTTCTTAAGAGAGAAGCTCGAGCAAGCTGCTCAGGCTACAGTCAATATGAACTGCTCATGCACCAAGTGCATAACCTTCTATTAAACTTTTACATTTGGTTAAACAATTTGTTTTTATGTGCAGTTCATCGGATTGGAAAGTCCCTACTACCTTCATTTACGGATATGAAGACTGGATGAGTTACAAAGGAGCACAACTAGCACGAGAGAGCATGAAGGTTCCATGCGACATAATCAGAGTTCCCCAGGTCTCCTCTGTTTCTCTCTCTCCCACGAAAAATTATTATGTGCGGTGTCCGGACGCGTCCGGAGGTCAATCCGGACTCTTCACGTCGCCCAATACACAATACATTGGATGACGTGACACGTCCAGAGTAACCTCTGAACACATTCAGACTACACACAAAATAATCTCTCACCTTCCACATGCTTTTATTCCTTCATCCATCCATCCTTGGCGGAAATTTTGTTTGCATCAAAGCTCTTTACAGAGAACCATATCACAAATACAAGAACAAAATAACTCTTGATGCAATGTCTTCCCCCGTCTCTCTTATGCATCTATTTTAAACAAAATATAACGATGAATGCATTGCAAAATTTGCAGGGTGGCCACTTCGTTTTCATAGACAACCCTTCAGGATTTCACTCTGCTGTTCTCCATGCGTGCCGTAGAATTCTTTCCCCGCATTCGGAGACCTGGGATGAGCCGTTGCCCCAAGGCCTTACTTCTGCTTGAAGATCATTACTTAGATTTTGTTTGGGACGATTTTTTTATTGCTTCTTAAAACAGTTTTTTAATATAAAAATTTAAACTTTTGTATTAAAAAACTATTTTTAAAAAGTATGAAAAAAACCGTCCCAAATGAAGCCTTAGTCGCATTTGTTTATTGTAACAAATATCCACCCCTCCCTCCTCATGTGCCCTTACATTAATAAAACTGATGATAGGCCATTATATATGTAGATGTTAGCTCCTTTCCCAAATGTGTTAGTGATAAAATTAGCTTCTTGGGATGTCCATTCCCTCGTGATAAATGCCCAAAAACAAGGCTTTACTTATTAATGACAACTCTGCAGACCTGCCAAACTCAAATTTTTATGTAAGAAATATAATACGTTTTGCTTGGTATAGCCATCCTTTTTTCAAGAAGTTCCAGCTTTTATCTCAAAAGATAAAAAGAGGCAGCAAATAAAGAGTTTCAACAATTTCAAAAGGAAGATAAAATGTTATGAATTAATTTAGTTTTAGGTTATTTTATTTGGGTAAGTTATCACATCAATATAAATATATATAAATAAAGGTCATATATGATATATTAGAAGAAAAAAATTAAAATAAATTTTAGGAAGATTTTTTCTAATATCTATCATCTCTTCCTTTCTGAGAAATTATTCTATGCGGACGCCAAACGCAGCTCTATATCTAGAAACTAATCATAATAAGTCATGTCAGCAATACCAAGCATGATACTGAGCGGTATTGAATCGTAGTATCGAGTGGTACCGAGCCACAATGTTGACGTGACTTGTTTTGATTGGTCTTTGGATGGGATTCGACATTCGCACAGAATAATTTTTCTTCCTCTCATTTCTCCCTCTACCTCTCTCTTGCAAGGGAGATTATTCTGTGCGGAATCCGAATGTATTCGGAGACGAATCCAGACGCGCCACATCATAGGATGCATTGGGTCCCATGATGTGGCATGCACTGATTTGTCTTTGAACATGTTCGGATTCCGCATAGAATAATTTTCCCTCTTGCAAGGAGCAAGAAGATCTCTCAAGAATGAAAAATTATCAGGTGTGGCGTCCGAATTCATTCGGAGGTGAATTCGGGTCAGCCACGTCACTCAGGGCCAGATGCATCAGGGTGATGTGGCGCATCCAGATTCGACTTCGAACAACCCGGACACGGCGCTAATAATCTCTCCTCAAGAATCCTCCAAAAAAATAAAGATAAACTAATAACAAAAAATCGTCATAAATGTTGGTGCAAATCATTTCTTTGAATTACATGGAATCAAAAAGCCAGCCATCCTAATCAAAGTCCGGCCGTTATGGCCCCCACATCAAACTGCACCCTGTGCTACCTTCTGTCCCCAATATCGTGCACCCATCACCCCCGACTGCTACCCCACGTGAAAATAAAGGGACCGGCAGTCCCCTCGCTGGATCCTTCAGCAGATGACCGAATTTGGCTTTTTCCACCTTCACTTAGTAAAAGCAAGCATCTCTTCCTCCATGGAAAAAGATAGCTTGGACTGCAACGCCGAAGACGCCCAACGGCTATATCTTATACATTTCTGCTCCTTTTCAATGCCTTTGGATGCCACTTTGGGCCCCCACCACCCCCCCAACTTCGCGAATCGGTCGGATGAAGAAAGGGAAACAAAATTTAAACAAAAAATCAAAAATCAAAAATCAATTTGAAATGAACCAGGAAACCCGGGAAAGCGAAACGGAACGGCGGGAAAAAGATAAACAAATAGAAGGCCGCGGGAGGGAGGATCACCGGCGGCGATTGGCGGCGGGGTGGGGAGTTAAGATGGAGAGGGCTGCGAGGTTGGATCGGTGGATGATGGAATGTCGGGACCGACGCGGCAGCCTTCGAGCATGAATACTACGTCGGCCATGGTGGGGCGCTCGGCTGGGCCGGGAGCGGTGCAGAGCAGCCCGACCTTGATGCCAAGAAGAAATTCTTCCCACTCCGCAGACTCGGGATCGAGCTCCAATAATCCGGGTTCCAGTAATTCCGTAATCTGGCCTCGCTGCAGCTGCCTTTTCACCCACTTCACGATATCCTCCTCTTCCTCTTCCCCGGTGAACGTCCCCGGCCGCCGTCCCGTAAGTAGCTCCAATAGAACGATCCCGAAGCTGAACACATCCCCTTCCCTCGTCGCCTGTCCAGCCGCAGCAGCGTCCGGCGCCACGTACCCCAACGAACCAACTACCCCCGCCGCTGCGGATGACGTCGACGCCGCAGCCTCGGCCGCCGCCCCCGCCGTCACCGTCATCCGCTCCAGCCCAAAATCAGACAAATGTGGTTCAAAATCTGCATCAAACAACACGTTCTGTGGCTTCACGTCGCCGTGGACAACGTTGGCGGAATGAAGGAACGCGAGACCCCGCGCCACGCCGAGCGCGATCAGGTGCCGCATCGGCCAGTTAAGCACGTGGCCGTCTTGGTGCGATGCTTCCTGGAGCAGTGTCGCAAGGTTACCGTTCGGCATGTAATCGTAGATCAACAGTCGGACGTCCGGCGGCGGGCCAGCGTAGTAACCACGGAGCACGGTCAGGTTCCTGTGCTTTACCTTCCCAAGCGATTCCGCTTCCTTACGGAAAAAGCCTTCCTCCACCACCACCGCCCCGTCGGCGGAGGTTGACGGCAGCCGGAGGATCGATAGCACCGTGCCGTCGCTGTAGCAGGCCTTGAAGACAAGCCCGTGGCGCCCGCGGCTCAACACGTTTTCCTCGTCAAACTGCCTGGTCGCCTCCAATGTCTCAGCGTACGTGATCTTGTTCTGGAACATGATCAGCTTTGGCCCACCGTTCTCGCCAGCGCTGCCGGAGCTCGACCCGCTCCCTCGGCCTGGGCTACGCTTCTTCGGCCCGTCACGCCTCTCAAGAAACCGCTGCCGCCATCGGATTACAAAGCAGACGCAGCAGCAATAGACTGTTGTGAGGGTGATGACCGCCAATGCTGCGGCGAGGGAGATGAAGAGGATCGATCGCGTCCACCTCTTTTTTCCGCCGCAGTTATTGGCCAACGGTTGGCCGCAAAGGGCAGGATTTCCGTCGAACAGAGAGGCATTCTCGAATCGTGAGGACAACATTGGCGGTATCTCGCCCTCCAAATTGTTGGATGATACATTGAAGTAGTTCAATCTGTTCAGAACTGCAAGGCTGGCAGGAATAGTGCCGCTAAAGTTGTTTGAGGAGAGATCGAGCCTTTGCAGCTTGGACAAATTCGAGAGGGTCTCCGGGATGCTTCCGGAGAGATTGTTTTTGTCTAGGAGGAGAGTGGACAGCGACGAACATTGCGAAATCTCCGTAGGCATTCCTCCAGAAAGGAAATTTTCGCTGAGGTCGAGTTCTTCTAAGTTGGAAAGCCGCGAGAGATCCGGGGGAATGCTGCCTGAGAGGTGGTTTTCCTGGAGCTGGATGGTGGTGAGGTTAGAGCAGTTGCCAAGCTCCGCTGGAATCTGGCCAGAGAGATTATTTTTGGAGATGGAGAGAACTTGCAGGGACTGCAGATAGCCGTAGGTGGGAGGGATGCCTCCTTTGAACGAGTTGGACGTCAGATTGAGACGCTGCAGGCTCCATAAGCTGGTGAAACCTTCAGGAAACTCACCAGAGAACGAGTTTTCGGCAAGCGAGATCACTTGAAGGTTCGGCATCCCGAAGAGCTCCGCTGGAAGGTCGCCGGAGAGGTTTCCCTGTCCACTGAGGTCTAGTGATTTAAGCCTTCCAAGCTTTCCAATGGTCGACGGTATGCTTCCTGAGAAAAAATTGTTGCTTAAGTTCAGGCTTTGCAATCCCTCTAGATTCCCGATACTGGCCGGAATCTCGCCAGAGAATCTATTGCCGGAAAGGTCCATGGACGTAAGGTTGCTCAACCTCAATATCTCTTCCGGTATGCTTCCACCAAGTTTGTTCTGCCATAATGAGAGAGTGTCGAGATGTGATAGGCCGCCCAAACTAGACGGTATCGAACCAGAGAACAGGTTTCCACCAAGAAGAAGCGTTCTCATCTCTCGAAGATCACCAAAAGCCGACGGTATTAAACCAGAGAATCGGTTATGCTCGAGTTCGAGAACATGTAGTGAGCTGCACATTCCTATCTCCGTGGGAATGTTTCCACTCATCGAGTTCATCCCAAGACGCAGCTCCTGCAACGAGAGTAATCTACCCATTTCCGGCGGGAGATCACCAGAAAACGAGTTCCTGGAGAGATCCAGAACCGTCAACTTTGAGATGTTGGACAGCCACACTGGGAACGGGCCGGCGACCTGATTCTCCTTCACATCGAACACTTGGAGAACACTGGAAGTGAACGCTGCCCGAGCTAGGTCCTCCGGCGGATTGGGCAAATAGGATAGCGCATTGTACCCTAGCTGCACGATCCGCAGCATCGGCGGGTGCGCGGCGGAGGCGTTGTAGAAAATGGAAGAAGGGATCGGTCCGGAAAGCCGGTTATGGGAGAGCGAAAGAACCTGAAGTGTAGGGATTTCGCCGACGGCGGACGGAACGATACCTTGGAGCTTGTTCCCTTGTAGACTGAGGTGAAGCAAAGAAGAGCAGTTGGCCAGAACCGCCGGAATCGTCCCCTCGAGCTCGTTCCAGTCGAGCCAAAGATAAAGGAGCATCTGGAGCCGCCCAAGGTCTCCCGGAATGGTGCCTCGTAAGCGATTGAAGGAGAGGTTGAGAAGCTGGACCCGCGGAGCCATTGATGACAAGTTAGTCGGGATTTGGCCTGAAAAAGAGTTGGACGAGAGATCAAGGTAGCGGAGGTTTGGGAGGAAAACGACGGGAACGACGCCAGAGAGGCGGTTTCCCGCGGCATTCAGTATCTGGAGTTTAGTAAGGTTGGAAAGGAGAGCGGGAGGAAGAGGACCATTGAGTGAGTTGTATTGAAGAAAAAGGGTTCGGAGGTCCGAAAGTTTGGATAGCGAAGAAGGGATGGTTCCAGTAAAGAGGTTAGAGGGTAAGCTAAGCTTGCGGAGAAAGCGCAGGTCAGCAAGACGGTCCGAGATGGGGCCCGAGAGACGGAGCCGCGGGAGCCGAACTTCAACGACAGGGCCGCCGTCGACCGGCGAGCATGTTATACCCCGCCAAGCGCACGGTGCGGAGTCAGCAGAGCCGTCCCAGCCGGAGAGCACACCAAGTGGATCTTGAAGGTTGAGTCGGAATGCCGTAAGCGCGTCGATCTCTGTCTGCCTAGCAGCCATACTCCCCGGCTGCTGTGCGGCGACTACCACGACAAAAAGCCGGAGGAGAACAAGGAAAAGAAAGGCGACGGAGCGTGGCGGCATTGCTAGCCGGCGAACTTTCTTATTTCTCTTCTTGCAGACCTTCGGAACGAAGAGTGACGTTTTATTCATCAGAAACGGCGGATAGGAGAGGGACCAGCAGCGCGCTCTTGAACTTGGTACAAATTGAGGTATCACAATCATTTCTCTCTTATTTTTTTCAAAAAAAAAACGACAATAACAACATTTATATAATTTTTTTTACATTATTTCTTATTAAAAATCAATTTTTTATTTAAATCTAATAAAAAAATATAGGAAGATTTACATACACACCACTTTATACTACTCTATTTACACATTTAACACTTAAAACTTTAATATTACATACATAACACCTATAGGTCATTTTCATATCAAAAATGAGTGGTAAAAATGAAATATATGAGTGGTAGGAAAGAAATATAAGTGGTATATTTGATATTAAAATAATATAGGGTGGTATGCATGTAATATTAAAGTTTTGAATCTTAGATATGTAAATAGGATGTTATAAAGGTGCTTTTTCAAATCGCATAAGACATATTTTTTCACATATGATGGGATATAATAGTTGCATACGAAGAGGCTTCAAGCATTTTGGAGACTTGATAAGCTGCACACGGACGAAGACAAGAAAAGAGTAAGCGAACATAACAGGAAAAGGAAAATTTTATTATCTGTGCACAGTCA
>NW_021318726.1:1627039-1640483 GCF_001605985.2 Dendrobium catenatum
GTGATTGTGATGTAAATTTCCCAATGTATCATTTTTAGTATTTTCTAATAAAATCTTTTTAGATATATCTATATTTTTTTTTAACATAACGTCAATTAATACCTTCAATTTTTTCTAACTGGGTTAGGCCGCCGTTTTATGTGACCAAACCATCTAAGACGACTCTCTATAACCTTATCTTTCTACTTTCAATTTTTTCACATATATGCTCATTTCGTACTCATCCATTTGGAAAAAAAAAACTAAATGTTTATTATTGAGCTATGTTTCATCATTAGTCCGTTATAGTTTTGGTTCTTTTGGTTGTATTGAAAATGGCACGCCGAGGCAAGCAAAGGTTGGGTCCCAACAGCTATAGGCCTCATGTGACATTAAATGATTTCTTTTTTGTAAGCTTTCGCGACTGATTTTGTTGGATGTTTATCCATTAAATTTAAATATTAACGGCGTTAAATTCTGACATGAAATTTAATCATAATAAATTACAGATCTTGACGTATCAGCTTTAATATTTTAAACATTTTTATGCTTTTTGATTTTTTTTTTGGTGTAATGTTTCTTATTGTAATGGTAATGTCGGGCTGCGTAATTTATAAAATTATTTTCAAAAATTTATGAACCATTAATAATAGAGAATGTAACAGTGTATTTTTTGGCTGAAAAGCCTGTTAAATTTATCGTCTGGATGTAAATGAGTCAAGCCGGCTCATGAGTTTTACTCGAGCTCGCTGTAACCCTGAAAACTTTCGATACGGTTGTGCACGCATTTTGATGCACCGAATGAAATAGACAAAATTTAAAGTTGTCGGAATTTGACGTAATAATTTTATAAAAATTCTACGCAAATTTTGTAAACGGTATAAAGAACATATATTAATTTCGCACGATTTTGAAACTAAAAAATCGTCGAAATTCTTTAAGTAAATTTTAGCCTTTTGTTCATTTTACCCTTATGAGCTCTTAAGAAATATTTGGAGGAGGCGATGTGTTATTTGGCATTTACATTCTTCCTTAACTTCATTTAATGCTAGGGACAAAACATTCGGTCCTTGGCTTATTTTTGTTCGGCGGATGAAGAAGAAGGTGAAAGAGAGGGAGAGAGTGCTCGGGTATTGGAAATCCGGCGACGCGTGGTTTGGACTTTATTGGGGAAAACTAATATGAAGTCTAAAGGAAGAAGAAGGTAAACTTAAACCTAGAAACTTTTTTTTTTTTCCAAGATTTCATGATTAGAAAATTTAGGATTTTTGAAAATTTTTAAATTTATTAAGGAAATGTGAAGGAAGATGAGTGAATGTTCTTTTGCAAGAAATTTAAGTTTTTTCCTAAATTTCTTTAGGTTTAAAAAATTTAGGTTTGCTTTAAATGATGGGCTTTCATAGAAAAGTGATAGGTTGTATGTGTGCATACTTCTAATAATAAAAATGAATTCTTATTAAGAAAAATTTTTAGGTTCCAAAATTAGGGTTTATAAAATTTTATTTTGGTTTAGGAATATTGTTAGGAGGGTTTAGAAGACGATAGCAAGAGATTGATTTTTTTTCTAAGAATTTTGGAGTTTCAACATTCGGCTTTTCCAAATTTGCAATTTTAAGCATGATGTTAACCAATTTTGTTCCTAAGAGACTTGTGAAGTCTATAATTAAAAAAAAAATGAAATTTGGAAATAAAATATTTTTTTTCTAATTTGTATATTATTTAATTCGAAAATAATTATTTTTAAGCATGATGTATGCAAGCCAGAAGAACTGTAGCGCGGGCGGCGGGGCAGAGGTCGGAAGGACTACAGTAGTGAGTTGATGTAAGCCAAAAGGACTGTAGTCGGTGGACGATAGAAGTCAAAGGACTATAGTCATGGGCAACTAAGTCGGATAGTCCGTTGTCTAACGACGAGGTCAAAAGGAAGGCGCCAGATAGAATTTTAGTGACGAGCGGAGGTCCGGTGTCGGGTAGATGTTCGACGTTAGTCGGAGGCCGGGAGAACTTTGGCGTTAGATGGTATTCGGGCAAAACTCCTGCATCACTTGGAAGTTGGATAGAATTTTGGTGTCACTTGAAAGTCGGACAGAACTCTGGCGTTCACTTGGAAGTCGGGCAGAATTCCGGCGCACTTAGAAGTCGGAGGAAACTCCGGCATCACTTGATCGTCTGGCGGATCCGCGCCACTTGAATGTTCGAGCGGAACTCTGGCGGTGGTCAAGGAGGATTTTTTTCCCTCATTTTCTTTTTTCTCTTTTTCTTCTTGCTTGGGTCCCTCTCAAGAGAAATGAGGGGCTATTTATAGTGTTTTGGAGGATGTCATGACCCGTAAATAATAGGAGGATCAGGGCAAATATGAAGTGGATTTGGATGGACGGCTTGATATTAATCCCTTGATCGTGGACCGTTTGGTTAGACATATTTGAAGGTCTTAATGATATTGGAATTTGACGATCTTTAGGCCCGTTGGATTCGTCTAGTCGAGCCGCTCGATTCGAATATAAGCATGTCATATTTAGAAATGTTTGAGTAATACAAATTGTGGTTTGAATCTTCCAACAGCTCTTTTGGTCTTTGATTCAAACACATTTGGGCTCAGATTGAGTTGAATTTGGTGTTGTTGGGTTTGTATTTCTGAGACACTCAGTTCAACTATAAGTTTGCTATAATTGGAATTTCAGATGATCCAGATTTAATTTTTTTGAAGCTTTCGGTCTAATTTTGCCTCAAGATTCGTGCCCGATCAAATATAGTTTTTTTTATGATATATCAGTACATACATAAAGTTGTTTTAGAAAGCTGCAACAAAGTTTTCCCAAAAAAATATATTCCTTCTCTTCCCTTCTTCTCTTCTTACGATCCCTCTCAAAGAGAGATGAAGGGATCTATTTATAGATTTTTGGAGTGGCATGACCTGTAAATAGGTGAGAGATCAAAGGATAAATAGGGAGTGGTTGGATAGTACGGCCGATGTTGAATCCCTTGATTATGGACCGTTCGTCAAACATTTGAAGGTCTTAATGATGTTGGAATTCGGTGATTTTGGGCTATTGGATTCGTCTCGTCGAGCCTCGATTCGATATAAGCATGTTATGTTTGAAATCCGTTTGGTAACCAAAATTATGGTTCGAACCTTCCAACAATACTTCAGTCCTTGATTTGGACCGTTTTGGGCTCGGATTGGGTTGAATTTAGTGTCGTTGGGGTTTGTATTTCCGAGACGTTCAGTTTCAACTATAAGTTTGTTGAAATCGGGTTTCGGATGGTCCGCGAATTTTTTAACAAAAGGAAATAAAGAAAAAAAATTAAAAAAAATGTCTTTAAGAATAATATAACAGTGACCGCCTATATATAGGCTGATTACAAAGCATTGTTATTAATCTATCCAATCCTAATTAGCCACGTATTTAGACTATTTTACATTATTTTATTTATCTACTAATATCTCCCCGCAAACTGAAGGGTTCTTGATGACCGTCAGTTTGAGTCTTAAAGTCTGAAATCTCATAGTAGGAAGAGGCTTAGTAAATATATCAGCAATTTGGTCTGTAGTGTTGATTGGATAGATGCGAATGTGCTTGTTCTGAATGTGATCTCGTACAAACCGTTGATCTATTTCAATGTGTTTTGTATGAGCGTGAAACACCGGATTGTTTGCTAAGGCGATTGCTGACATATTGTCACAATAGATATCTGTTGGTTGTGTTTGGTGAACTCCAAACTCAGATAGTAACTTGCGGATCCAAATAACGTCAGCTGTGAGAGCAGCAAGTGCACGATATTCGGATTCAGTTGAGGATCGAGCAACGGTGTGCTGCTTTTTAACCGTCCAAGATATGAGAGTATCGCCAAGAAAGGAACAGTATCCGGATGTAGATTTTCTCGAGTGTGGATCCCCAGCCCAATCAGCGTCTGAAAAGGAGGTAAGTTGAAAATTAGAATTTGTAATAGGCAAGCCAAAATCTAACGTACCTTTTATGTATCGAAGAAGACGTTTGAGAAGAAAGGCGTGCTGAGGGGCAGGATCATGCATATGTTGTGATAGGAGATTGACGCTGTATGCAATATCCGGTCGAGTGATTGTGAGGTATTGAAGAGATCCTGTAAGTTTCCGATAGAATGTAGGATCGGTAAATGTATTGTCCGGCGGAAGGTCTGTGGGAATTTTGGTACATGTTGGATTTTGAACCGGATTGCATCTGGTGAGATTGGCTGTGTCAAGAATTGAATTGGCATATTGCGTTTGAGAAAGAAAATAACCATTGTTTGTATTTTGAATCTGGATGCCAAGAAAAGTGTTAGCCGAACCAAGTAGTTTCATTGAAAATTTTAGATTTAGTTGGTCAAGGATCTTGGCCATAGTTTGAGTACAGTTACCGGTGAACAATATATCGTCAACATATATGAGCAAATATAAACGAATATTATTCTTATGAAACAAAAATAAGGAAGGATCAGAATTACTGTTTATAAACCCGAGAGAGAGCAGGTAATTCGTGAACGTGTTATACCATTGCCGTGGCGCTTGATTGAGTCCATAGAGAGCTTTGCGTAGATGACAAACGTAGTCGGGATGAGCAGTATCTTCAAAACCTTTTGGTTGTCGCATATAGACCGTCTCCGTTAGATTGCCGTGTAGGAAGGCATTAGCGACGTCTAATTGATGTACCTGCCACTTATGAGAGAGAGCGATTGTAAGCAAAATACGAATGGTTGGTAATTTAGCCACTGGACTAAACGTCTCAGTGTAATTTAACCCGAATTCTTGATGGTTGCCTAATGCAACAAGACGGGCTTTATGTTTGGCAATGGATCCGTCGTTGTGAAGTTTAATTCTGTAAGTCCATTTGCATCCTAGAATCGGGGCGTTTGGAGGAGGGATTAAGGTCCAAGTGGCCTGCTGTTGTAACGCAAGGAATTCATCGGCCATGGCCTTTCGCCATGCAGGATGTTTGACGGCTTCTGTATAAGTAGTTGGTGCAGAAATTTGAGACTCAGCAGCATTAGTATGGAGAAGGTTTAAACGGACGACAGGTTTTAATGAGCCCGTATGGGTGCGTGTAACCATATGGTGGCGTTGAGGAATGGTGACAACGTTCTGTGTGGTTTGTGGTTCCGGTAAGATAGGAGGAGCAGCAGGTTCTTGATGTATGGTAGGATGATCCGTTCGCTGAGAATGCACAGGAGTCTGGTGAGAGGTGGATGGAGCCGTAGATTGCTGGTGGCATGAGCTTGGATATGGAGTAAGCAGAGTCGGAGATAAGCTGCTTAAGGGAGGTGTGCTAGCTGCTTTTGAGATATGAAAAGGAAATAGCTGTTCATCAAAACGTAAATGCCTGGAAAAAATAATTTTGTTTGTAGAGATGTCAAGACATTTATAACCTTTGAACATATCAGAATACCCCATAAATACACATTGCACAGATTTAGGCTGTAATTTATTACGAGCATGAGATGGTAATAGTGGATAACAGGCACAACCAAACGTACGAATATCATTGTAGTCAAGTTTAGTGTTGTAAAATAATTCAAACGGAGAGCATTTATTTGTGTTTATTGAAGGTAAACGATTAATAAGATGAACTGCCGTGAGAACGGCATCTGGCCAATAGGAGTAGGGCATGTGAGCCGTGTGAAGAAGCGATCTGGTGGTCTCAATAATATGCCGGTGCTTTCTTTCAGCGACACCGTTCTGTTCCGGTGTGTAAGGACACGAAAATTGATGTGCAATACCATTTGCTTTGAGAAAATCAGTAAACGATCGACTAAGGTATTCGCCGCCTCCATCAGTGCGAATGCACTTAATTTGTTTTGAGGTGTATTTTTCAATATAGTTTTTGAAATTAAAAAACGTATGAGCGACATCAGACTTATTTTTTAACAGAAATAGCCAAGTGAACCGAGTACAATCATCAACAAATATGACATAATACTGAAAACCTTGCATAGACGTATAGGGGGCTGGACCCCAAACATCAGAATGTATAAGTTCTAAAGCATGAGTTTTACGAGATAAAGATTTTGTAAAAGGAAGTTTATGCGCTTTAGAAACATTGCAGGTAGTACAAGAAGTTGTAAAATCTATGTTCAATTGCGGATTAGAAGAAGCTATCAAATGCAAAATGGTATTATTTGGATGTCCTAATCTGTTGTGCCAGGAGAACGTCATAGCGCGCTCTGTAGAGTAAGCATGATGCGGCGAAACTGGAATGGTTGTCCGAATCTTGTACAGACCGTTGTTACACGGTCCTTGAAGAAGCACTTCTTGCGTCGTCAGGTCCTTCAATGAAAAACCATTAGGATCGAAAACTACATAAATATTGTTATCTTTGGTAAGCTGTGATATAGAAAGCAAGTTAAAATGTAGATTTGGAGAATGAAATAGTTGAGATAGTTTGAGCTTACGATCAGGTAGCGATAACAAACCTGTACCGGAGTTGGCAATGCGCATTGTGCTGCCGTCTCCGATGATGACACCATCCTGGCCTTGATAAGGCGTGGAGACAGAGAGATTTTCAAAAGAATTTGTGAGGTGTGAAGATGCACCAGAGTCAAGAAACCATTCTGTAGAATTTCTGGTATTTCCCGCAGCAAGAGCCGTGGTTGGATTGTTGGTAGCTGGCGGAGTGTAATTCAAATTAGATCGGTGCCAGCAGGAGGATGCCGCGTGACCTTTCTTGAAACAGATTTGGCAAATCGTAGCAGCATGAGGATTGGGCCTTTGCGAGTATGACCCGTTGGTCGTGTTCTTGCCGCGAGTGCGTCGGCCCCGACCTCTGGCAGAATATAAGACAGTCGTTGAATCTGGAACGGGGTTTGAGCGTGATGCATCAGATGCAATATTGATTTCTTCACTGAGAAGAAGCGCATACAAGTTGTCAAGACTGATAGGCGTTAACATTGTGCGAATGGCCGTTTTAAAAGACTAGTATGAGGGAGGGAGCCCATTGAGGATGTATAATATTATATCCTCGGTATCGACTGTAGATCCAGCTGAGGCAATGTTATCAACTAAAGATTTGATATCAGCAAGGTATTGAGTCATAGAGGAATTTTTGAGGGAAATGTGATGTAACTCATTCTTTAGTTGGATCACTTTGGATCTATTTGTAGCTTGAAACCGTTGGGCAAGAGTGTCCCAAATGGCAGCAGTAGAGTTGAGGTGAATGATATAAGGAAGAACCGGGGCAGAAATGGTGGAGCAAATAGCAGCAGAGAGATTTTGGTCTGTGAGATGCCACTGGACGAATTCAGGATTCGGGGATGAGAGAGACCCGTCGGTTTGAGACAAAGAACAGGAAGGAACAGGATATTTCGAATCAAGAAAGATTGCAAATCCATTTGCAAAAAAAATTTTAAAGATTTGGGATCTCCATATAGAGTAATTTTCAGGAGAAAGCTGAATTTAAACAATGGATTTGAGATTAGAAACAACAAATTTAAGGGTGGAAGGAAGAACCGGTGGATCTTGCGTAGCAGATGCTTCGCGATTTTCGATCTGAGAGGACTCCGTGTTGTCCATTAGCAGAAAGAAAGAAAATGATCGGCAGCGTCTGAAGTCAGGGATTCTTGATCTCCTGCTCTGATACCATGAAGAAGCTCTCAGTTCTTGAACTGAGCTCACACGGACAAAGACAAGAAAGAGCAAAGCGGAAACATAACAGGAAAAAGGAAATTATTATTATCTGTCTGTGCAGAGTCAAGTGACCGCCTATATATAGGCTGATTACAAAGCATTGTTATTAATCTATCCAATCCTAATTAGCCACGTATTTAGACTATTTTACATTATTTTATTTATCTACTAATAAACTTAAAACCTAGAAACTTTATTTTTTTTTCAAGAATTTCATGATTAGAAAATTTAGGTTTTTTAAAATTTTTGAAATTTATTCAGGAAAAATGTGAAGGAAGATGAGTGAATGATCTTTTGCAAAAAAATTGAAGTTTTTCTTAAATTTCATTAGGTTCAAAAAAATTAGGATTTGCTTAAATGATGGGGTTTTAATAGAAAAGTGAGAGGGCTTGTATGTGGGGATACTTCTAAACAATAAAAATGAATTTTTTATTAAGAAAAATTTTTAGGTTCCAAAATTAGGATTTTAAGATAAATTTATTTTTGTTTAGGAATGTTGTTAGGAATAGTTTAGAAGTATGATTAGCAAGAAATTGATTTTTTTTTTCCTAAAGAATTTTGGAGTTTCAACATTATGCTTTTCCAAATTTAGCAATTTTAAGAAAGATGTTAACCAATTTTGTTACAAAGAGACTTGTGAAGTCTTTAACTAAAAAAATGAGAATTTGGAAAGAAAATATTTTTTTTCTTCTAATTTTTATATTATTTTAATCCAAAAATAATTATTTTTAAGCATGATGTATGTTAAGGAGAGTGATGTATGTTGTAGTATAAATGATATTTAATGATATTAAAAGACTTGTGTTGTAACAAAATGATGTAGCAAAATGATATATGTTGTAACCTCTTTTCCCTTAGGTCTTGAAAAGGGGAAGTGGCAAGGAGAGACAAGTTTGAGGTGAGATGATGGTTCAAGCGTATTTTAAGAATTGTTTATTTGAGGTAGGTACATTTGACTCTAAATTTCAATAGTCTTTTATGATTTTCTAAAATTAAATGTATTATGTTATATGTTTATGCATGTAACTCTTTTATGTTGAATTAATTAGTATGAAATTATACCGGAATGTCTATATTACTTAATTATGTTGATATGTAGCATTGCATATTATAAGTTATATATGTTTTATTGAATTATTTTTAGGATACTTCAAAGTTATATATTTTATTTAAAAGAATTCTTCATATTGCCTTGCGTAAGAATGAAAAGGTTAGAAACATATGCTTGAATGTTAGCTATGTTAATCATCTTAAAATAGATAGTGCATGTGGACTTATACATATTGAGGCGGAGTACCAATATGGTGCATCGGCACAATATGGGTCTTTGGAGCAAATATGGCTCTTCGGGGCAATATGTTGAAAGAAAATGATATGACCAATATATATGTGTACCTGATCAGTACAATTTTGGTACTCCGGGATGAATATATAAAATAAGAAAAATGATGTATATAAGTTATGATATAAAAGATATGGAGAGGTATGATTTGAGATAACATATTAGCATATGATACATAACATATGACACCAAAGGAATTATGACACATAATGAAACATATAGATAGTACATGTCTACCTTGTATGATATTCTATCATTTAATTCCTTGAATCTCAAGTCAAACATGCATATTGTTTCCTCTTGCATTATATTTGAATTATGGTAGTAAATTGTTATATGTTGAGCGTTAGCTCATTCGCTAGTTTTGATATATATGTTTAGGAGACCCTGCTGTTATGAATGTCTGATCAACCTTGGTTCACAGATAGTCGTAGATGATCGGATGACATGATCCTCTTTTATTTTTTTTAGTTGGAGTATGATTTTTTTTAGTGGAAATTGGCATGAAAGAAATAATTTTAGTCAACCTTGTATATCTCTGAAACTATATGAAATAGTTTGTTCAATGAAATTTTTGTTAGAGACACTTAATATATATATTGGATTATTTTAGATTCTTATTCATTTATGTTTTAATGTTTTTTTTTTTTATCAAAGTGGAGTTCCACTAATAACAAATTTGTAAATGTTTTAATGTTATTATAATGTTATGTTATATCATTTACGTCCGACATCCATAAACATCTTTGTCCTTAAAAAAAAAATTTAAATTTTAGAGGGTATATTTTAGAATATTTTGAGTATTTTGCCTCCTCTTAAGAAACTTTTTTGTCCTAATTTTATCAATCCTAAACATCTTCGCCCATACCCACAAATTTTTTTTTTTTTGCCCACCCTGAAAAAAGAAGTTGGATCCGCCCCTGAACATAAATAACTATTTTGACTATAGATTGGCTTGCTTAAATTTGTATTAATTGTTTTTTTAAAGAATACATTAATTTGTGGTCTCATAATTAAAATGATTTTATCGAGCGTAAATCTCATGTCTCTTTGATAAATGAGCAAATATATTTAATGGCACTTAGGTAAATAAATTTTAAATAATAATATATTTAAGTGAGTATAGATTAGTAAAAAAAATCAGACTTGATTAGGTTGTTTGCTTAGCTCCTAGGAAATATGTGTTTGTGAGTTTATCTTAATTTGCTGAAAAGTCCAAAAAAAGTCTTTACATCGAGCTCGGATCCTCTCCACTTATCGCTTTTCTTTTTAAATTACAATTTCTAATATTAAAAAAAATAATTAAAAATAAAACTTTAATCTCCTAAAATGTGTTGCATCATATTCTTAATGGCTTTAAATTTGGAAAACTTATGATACAAAAAAGCATCATTAGATCATCAATATAATTCTTTCTAGATAATTGTAAATTATATTTGATATATCAGTAAAAAAATTATCTTGATCCGGCACAAATCTTGAGGCAAAATTGAGTTGGAAACTATAAAAAATAAATCAGAGAACCTTTGAATTCCAATATGAGCAAATTAATAGTCAAATTCAACGTATCAAAAATACGAATCCAACGACATCAAATTCGACTCAATCTGAGCCCAAATGAGTCCAAATCAAAGACCCAAAGCACATTCGGAAGGTTCAAACCATAATTTGAATTATCAAACGGTTTCCAAATGTGACATGCTTATAGTTGAATCGGGCGGCTCGACGAGAGGAATCCAACGAGCCAAAGATCATTAAATCCAATATAATTTAGGCATTCAAATGACCATTAAACGGTCCATGACCAAGGAGATCAATATCGCCCGTCCATTTAAATCACTTCCGTTTTGATCTTGATCTTCCACATATTTATGCTTTTCTCATGAGAGGGGAGGACAAAAAGAAAAAGAATAGAAAAATTGGGTCTGACTTATTGAACCTTTTTGACACCACTAACACATATCATCTTAATTTATTGGTTGAAAACTTTGAATACCAACTAAAATGTCATGAGTTCGAAGTTTGCATATGTAAATTGTGTGCAGAGGTGCAAATCAGTCAAGCTGGCATACGAGCTTACTCAAACTCGGCTCGATAACGAGCTTTCGAGCCAAGGTTACTAGTTCCTGTTGTTTGAGCCAATGAATACCAAGAGCTAGTTAATTGTTTGGGATTTATGTCATATCAATCAATAATTTTAATGCTTACTTTATTTCTTTATATAAAATTTATTGTGTGGAACATGCAAAATTATTACCAATTTTATTTTCCCGAACTATGTTAAGATTAGCACCATCATTAGCTTTATGCCAAGCTCACTAATAAATTTTATTTTTAAATGCACTCCATATCAAACTAACTAGCTAATAAACACGAGCCTCTTTTTTGAACTCGAGTTAACGAGCTAAGCTGGAGCTGAAAATATAAAATTCGAGTTGAGTTCAAGCTCTACTCAACTCGACTGGTTTGCACCCCTATGTGTGTATGAATTTTTCTTCATAGCTCAAATGTCTAAAAAAAGACAAATTACGTAAAATTATATTTATTTTTCCCAAACAAATTATATTTCTTAAAAAATAAATATTAAATATATAAATTCATTTAATGTATATAAACCTCTTTAAATTTAATTGTTTGACATTAAAAAATAAATTCATTTTTTTATATTATGGTATTGCTTATTATAGATTGATGTGCTACCAAAGTAATTATGGGCATCTTATTGAATTGATGTGCCACCCTTATACAATCATATCATCAAAGTTTAAAAAAAAAATGTTGGTGAGTTGAGGGCCCCAAATAAATTTTGAGGGGTGGCTAAAAGAAGTAGGATTGATAATATAATTCTTTTGAGAATTATTTAAAATTATAGAATTCTGATCGTCTTTTTAAATAGAGAGATATGATCATAAAATTAGAAGCATTTGTTGGGCGTCGTGTAATTTTTGTAGAGTTAATGATAGAGAAACAATATTATTAGAGATGATAACAATCACCAGACTGGTGACTAGCACTCACCTTCTCCTCCACTGTTGTTCATCACACTATCCTAATACTGTCGTCAGCAATTGCCCTTCACCACCGCCCCCTCCTTTGTCGTTGCCGGTTGGCCCCTTTTATTACCGTCGTCGGGTTTTATACTATATTACTTTTACTTTTTTTTAGCAAAATAAACATCCCAATCGGCATTTAAAATCCCTCACACAAATATTGTACATTTAATTTCCTTTCAAATAAAAAAAAATTCAAAATTCCTTATGACGAGTTATAGTGCTTGCTTATTTAAGAAAATAAATAAATAAAAGCACTCAAACACGTTCATGAAACTGTTTTTATTCAATAAGAAGTTGAACCGCCGCGGGTAACTTTATGCGTATTAAATTCCAATTATAAGAAGCAAAGGAAAGGCAGCGGCGGATCACTAATGACTAATGATTTTTGGAATTAAATTTCTATTTTATCGCTTAGTTTTTTCGAATTTTATTTTTTGTTGAAATTAAAAAATGGATGCTCTTTTAGCTTGCTTAGTTAGTAAGAAATAGGCATATTAATTTTAAATCATTTTTATGTAAATATTTTTATATTTTAGTAGTTTTGTGAAAAAATAATAACTTTAAATTTTACAAATGTTTATATCAATTTTTGCGGTTTTAAAATAATCCTTTTATTATGTATATTTGAATTTTGTATCTTCTAAATTTAGGGGAGGTTCTATTGCATAAGTGTTGAAGATAATTTACAGAGTTATAAATATGAATTTTAAAATAATTTAGTGAAAATTTTGTCAATACAAAATTATTCATATTTTTCGTAACAAAAACACAAATTTGATAAAAAAAATATAAAAATGCAAAATCTTTGAAATAAAAAATATAATAAAGATTTCTTACAGCGAGACGAGTAATTTTTCCAACAGGCTCGACGGACAAAAATCGCAACGGGGCCTCCAAATTTAGTTTTTAATCATGCAAGTTAATTTTGTATGTTGGAAAAGTTAAATTTATGTAATTTAGCTTTGGTTAAATAAAAAATGAATTTCATTACTGCAGATTATACTAAACATATTGATTTATATGATGTTTGTTGGTTATTCATAAAATCATTTATCTTGTACAATTGTATGCATGTCAGTGGAACCATATTGATTTTTTGCTAGCTGGGATTGATGGCCCCCCAAAGTGATGACTCTATAGGAAATTATTTGATTTCCTTGGGTTGGTATTTACCTTTCTGATATGGGTATATGATGAACTAACAATAAATATGTCTGTTTAAATGGAAACAAATATAAGCATATGTGAATCGGAAATAATAAATAATAGTAGGTCATTTTGAGATATGATGATGCATAGTATGTGTGAGACCTCGTTCCCTTACTGTTCCTCTCAGATTTGGATTTTTTCCTCTCAGGATCGTTCAGGACGATTGGAAATCGTCCAGGCCGATCGGTACTGTAGAAAATATCGGCCTGAGAATAGTTCTGGGAA
>NW_021318726.1:1640583-1664761 GCF_001605985.2 Dendrobium catenatum
ATCGTGCTTGGGGCTTTGTGCGGATGTCTCACCGCTTCATCCCTCAGTCGATTTTATGTCTGAATTAGCCACTGTTGGTCTCCCTTTTATTACCTGGGAGTTCGTGGAATATTGCGGCGTGTTTTTCGGTGTATTGTATCTGGATAATGTCATGGGTGGGGTTGCGTCTAAGTTTGTGTGGGGCCGTGGGGAGGCGTGCCTGTTTGGGTCGGGTTCTGTTTGGGTGGTGAGCCCGCGGGTCTTTCGTTATTATGAATTTGTTGCGACATAGTAACGTGAGCGACGGGTGTGAGTATGGACGAAGTCGTTTCGTCGCGATCTGCCGGCACAACTATATCTTGGTGTTGTCAGAGCGTATTTAAAAAACAATACGGTATATTCGAGCGGAGTTTTGGCATGTCATCTTTCGCCTATATATATACTCATATGCTCTTATTCTCAAGAACATATGTGCGAGCGGAGGTACAAACGAGCTCACGCGGAGGAGGAGAAGCCATCACGGAGCCCACATGCGCGTGGTATTATCCGACTAAGAGGAGCTCCCGAGAGATTTAGAAAATATAAATTAAATATAATAGAGTGAGAGAATACTAACATGTACTATCCATCTACCCCATCACACTGCGCGGCGAGAGTTATGCTATCGTCAGTTCTCAGAAAAAGCAGTGCTTTTTTTCATTTTCCATTTATCGCCTTGGGCGACCGCGGGTCAAAATTCTACTGAGCGCGCAAGAAATGATACCAAACTTAAATACAAGAAGCAAAGGAACCACGGTAACGTGCGTAGTGTATGCGTATTGGTATATTGAGTGCACCTATCACGTATTCGTTTCTTCGTAGAGAGCGTGGATCGACGAGAGCATATTATGCATCGAGAGGTGTAAGCGAGTCTCCAAGTCTCTATAGAGAGCTGTCACTGCTATATGGCGCTCACTTTGAGCCACGAGAGTGTGCGAGAGTGTTATCTATCCGTGAGTGAGGAGAGAGAGGAGTTGCCGCGGAGCGTCGGCAATCTCGGCCTGGCGCATGGAGGCGCCGGGCCCGTGTCGTCTCAGCCTTGCATATCTTCGCTTCTAGCTGGCAGCGAGTGCTCGCTGTGCTATTCTATGTGAGCGTCATATATCACTAGTGACTGGCACTCGAGAGGAGCATTCATAATGACGGAGATGCGAGCGAGACGTACAGCTCATTTCGTTGCGCTCATCTAGCAGCAACTGATGCTCTTGAGTGAGTGGTCACGCTCGTTTCGGAGGAGAGAGGGAGTGTTATTATTTTTGAGCAAAACTTCTTTAGATATGCATTATATTTGACTGTCACGCGGCTCTGTATGATCTAACGCTACATTTTCGTAAGGTTGACGCTGCGCAGATACTCTACGCAGAGTGTGGTGGAGACCACATCTCTACCTGCGTGCCACTGCGTATGCGACTATCCATTATTAGAGAGAGGAGCTGAGAGAGGAGAGAGTAGGGAGAGAGATTGAAAGTCATTCACACTTGGAGTAGAGAGAGAGTCACACTGGCATACCTGAGCAACACGTGCTATTCATACGCGCGGCTGTCATACTATCGATACGAACGCCAGCCCACTAGGGTCACGGATCATCAGAGAGAGAGAGAGAGAGGAGGTGTAGGAGAGAGAGAGAGAGTGTGAGAGAGTGAAGGAGAGTGATCACCGTACATACTGCGTGCCGTGCGGTGAGGAGAGCGCTTGTGCAAAGCGCATCACGAGTTCGAATCTTATCAGACTTTTTTCTTATTTATTAGACGCTATGGGAGAGCAGCGAGTCGCTCACTGTGGTGGAGAGCGGAGTAGTTCACTAAATACGCGTGAGAGAGGCGTTGAGGAACGAGAATAAGAGCATAGGCCGGCATGGATATACTAACAATACCGATTAATATATGAATGTTTGTTGGATGTTATTCATAAAATCATTTTATTATCTTGTACAATTTGTATGCCAATAGTCAGTGAGAGAAACGCAGTAATTGAGTGTTTTGTTGGGCCTACTGGGACTTGATCCGCCCCCATAAGGTGATGTACCTATACGGCGGTAAATTGATTTTGATTTCCTTGGGTAGGTATTCTAACCTTATACTGGATATTGGGCGTTATTAACGTTGATGACTAACAATATAATAATGTCTGTTTAATGGAAACCACAATATAAAGCATATGTGAATCGTAAACGTTATCAATACAAAGTGGATAGTCAGAGATCATTTTGAGATATGGATAGTCCATAGTATGAATTGAGGTGAATACAAGAAGCAGTAAAAATTAATATGCAAGGTTGATCAAGCGATTTTGCTCAACATATCCATCAATATCACTAGTATATTAGAATGCGATTTATTGTAGGAAACATGACATGTTTAGCTGTCATATTTTTTTTTATTTTACAACTTAGAAGAACTTAAAAAGTTTTACTTTTACCTTTGGTTGTCCCATAAGCGAAATGCCCAACTTTTTGTATGAGTCATATCTATACCGTACTTGATAAGATAATAGTTGCTATGCTAAGTTTTATTTTTATCAAAACTCATATGTTAATGATTTTTGATTGAGTAGGTCATACTATGCGTGTTTGGTGGCCGTCACGCATATCAGGAGCTTGATAAATTAGAGATTGAAATTGGATCATTTATTTCACTTCTGCTGTTTTAAACTCTACAATGCTGTGTATCGGTATGTTATATATATTTATATATATATATATATAATATATAGATATATATATATATAGGTATATATATATACTAAATATATATATATTAAATATATATATTAATTATATCTAATAGTCGTGACTTTATTAAAAGCCTGCTTGAATATTCCCTTCCACACTAAATCTTAGCCACTACCGTTATTGATTTCGTTCAAAATTCATCTTGACCATATCTTCTGATTTTGAAAATAAATAATAAATAACAAAAATATATAATATATGTACCTGGCCCGTATGCGCATATATTTATTCATAAATATAAATAACTATAATTTATGTTCATTAATATTACAAAATCACCATGACGCCCCGTTGCAGTGTTTCCTCATAAGTTAAATAAAGTTTAGACATTATGTTCATATAATTCAAAATCCACCCTTACACATATACCAAGATCGCACGTACCCGTTTGCATAATACCTCAATAAATTAAATTAAAAATATTAGATATGTTCAATGTAATTTCAAAATCCCTTCATAAATTCCGCAAACAGATCACTATTAGTAGATTAAATACCGTTGCATTTATTACCACGTCAATAATCTTAATCTTTTTATTAATTCCAAAATCCCTTTCAATAATCCACCTAAATTAATTAATCAAAAGCATGCTTCAAAGACTGCCAATCTTCAGTAACCTTTTGAGCGATTCCACAACACTGCTTCAATTACCGCATTTATCTGAGTTTTACAAAAAATAAATGCCGTGAAAATAAGAGCTCACGATTTCCTCCTCTTCTTTAACTATTCGGCGCTTGCCAGCTTAGCCCTGCTTCTTCCGGCTTCACCATCTTCATTCTCCGTAGTAATTTCTTCTTCATCTCCTCATCTTTCTAACGTTTCTTCTTACAGGCATTTAGATTCACTTACACGTTTGTAACTTCTCATATTTATTTCTGGATTTTTTATAAACTTCTAAGAACAGTTTCAAATCAAGCAGGTTTGCCGGTTCGGTTTCCAGTGGAGGAGTAGGATCGATTTAATAAATCCACCGTTATTTTAGGCTTCTATTGGAATTGGGGTTATAGGCGTGATGGTCGAGCACAGAAGACGGAGGAAGATCTGGATTAAGACGAAAATCATCCCACACTTCATTACAATTATGGAGAGACGATTTTTTTTCGATTCATGAACCCTTACATTAAGTTCTCCTTGTGATATATTATGGAGAGAGTTGAACTCCACCGTCCAAAAAGTTTTCATAACACGAACGGTCTCGCCGACTCCCCTAAAGCAATAAATTGGCTTGATTCCTATTCTCTTTCTCCATCAGTATTATACCAGTATGACTAAACTATCTCACACTGTGGTCTTACGTGTTACTGCTTACGTTTCATTCGTGATGAGGGGGGGGATAATATTGCCCCTCTTTCATGCTTCACGCTATTGTTTTCCTGAGTCGTGGGTCCTTCAATCAACCGTCAAGTATCGTAGAGCTAGTCAATGACTGCGCAGGCCAGTATCGTCTAGTTTTGAGCGAAGCTTCTTATATATAGGGTTATTGGTAGATTCTAGTCGATGACGTACACATATCAGCAATTAAAACTAAGTGTTTTAGTTAGACAAACATGTAGTTTGCTATTCTTATTAAGCTTCTACTTTTAGAAGCAAAATTTTTGTCCGTCAATCTTAAGAAAAATAAGAACAAATCTATATTATTTTGATTCAAATTAGTTTTTAGTGGAAGGTAACAATTAATTATTGCATATCTTGTCTTCAATTCCTTGGCTTAGAAAAATTAGTTTCTCCATCCACTAAAAATCAATAATTTTTTATAAGTTTTGTGTAATTATATTCTGAAAATTATTTGCGTAATATAATTGTTAAATTTAATTAAACTCAAATCAATGTGGATCTAAAGTGATTCTAAACAATAATTTTCAGAGTTAGTTTTTCAAAATTTAAGGATAAATTAGTGATCTAAAGTGAGTCCAAATAATTTTTTTTTTTGCTGGGTATACCGAACCGCTTGCATGAATTTCAGAGTTATGCACCCAAATATGTGACTAGCAACCAAGTTAATAATTGTAGTTCAACTTTGCGTTATCAAATGTATAAAAAACAGAAGAAATTAAACAACAAAAAAAGAATAAATCAATGCGGAGTTATCCCATCATAACCTACTATTCTTTATCAGTATAAAAACAGAAAATAATGCTTACAACTTTTATAATAGTTTTATTAAAAAAAAAATTTCTTTCTAAGCAAAATGCTTTAAAAAATTGTAAAAAAGATGTCCCAAATGAAGCCTATATCCATAAACATTACTTCCTCACTCAAACTTCTTTACACCAGCTACATAAGCATGATTTTCTTCCCCTACTTATAAAATGAAAATTTTCTTTGGTAGTGTTAATCAATTGTTTTACAAAAGTATGTTCCATTCAAATGTTTGTATTTGACTAACAAAATTAAACTGCTTAACGATATAATATATCCTATCTATTTCAAATAGTCAAAGTTTCTATTCAATTATTATATATGCGATTGCTCTTTTACAGATTTGATATGGCTTAGATCCTTCATTATCATTTTGACATTAATCTTAATACAAATATATAGAAGTATTTAGGCTGATGAATACATAAACTACATACATATTCAATAGATCTGATTGAAATATATGTAGCTTCTCATATAAATGCAGGTTATATAATTCAAAATCACAAAAGATTTGTACTAAACATTGACATAATATAGCTACAATCACAATCAACTATCTTCATTCTATAATCTTATTCACATAGAAAACATACTCTACAAACAAGACTTTGATAACGGCAATTTATTAATTTTTTGGTTAAATCTGTGTTGTATCCGTTATATCAACTTAATCACCATCTCTAATTAGACATTAAGAATCATGTCATCTTTGACTTTCTGATAATATTTTTATCTATTTTGACTTAAATATATTTATAATTTTTTTAATTTATTTTTTGAAGATTTTTAATTTTATATATTTATTTTGTATTTTGTGTTTGCCTTATGTTTACTAAAATTTGCGTTAATATATTTATTTTGTGATATGATGTTTGAGATAACATCATAATTTTTTTTAAAAACGCCTATGCCTGTCCCAAGCCCAGATGAAAAAGGTTGAGGGTTTGTTTTTATTATATTTTATTATGAGGCTTTGAAATGTCTTATTGCAACCATCAACCTTAATTCTGATCGGCTGTAAAGTTACTGCTTTTCAAATGACTATATAATTATCAAACATGCTGAGCTCTCTTTGTTTTTCCCATAAGGATTTTACCTACTGCTTCATCCGTGTTCAATGCCTCAAGGTTGAGCATTTCATGAAATAATGTTTGTGCATTTAATCAAGGTAAGAAAGCTTCGAACTTAAAAGAGTTTATTTTCATTTGAAAATTTCATCAAAATTATTAGTATCATAATGCTTAAACTTTAATTTAGTTTAATTGTTTTTTAACCTACTTTTGTATAGCAACGCTTGGCTTGTGTAAGGTGACACTTCTAGAGTTACTCCATATAGTGTTTTATAACCATGTTCTGCTAAATTAATTTGCTAAACACGTTATATTTTTTATCTTTGTTTATTCTATTTTTTAGTTCTGTGTTTACTATTTTTACTGTTCAAGTTTCTTATTAAGTAAAAATTAGATGGTTAGCAAGTGATCTTGTTCTCACATAAGAGGATCATGAGTGTATAAAGGAAGCAAAATTTCAAGCAGGACATTCTCGAAGAGATTGTATGGCTAATGTTGCACTGTCCAATGACTATTTTGAATGCAGAGATCGGACTACCATTTGTTAAGGCTGGCTGGTATCCCTTTCCAGTCGTATCTCTTCAGTCTGTTATCATTAACTATGCACCCTGTAACAATTCTTCATCACTTTTGTCACAAAAATCCAACCTTAGGCATAAGTTTTCATAGTTATATCAAGGTAAGATGGCCTGCAACACGGATCTTCTTCCCAGTACGTGCATTAAAATGAAATTAGATTCATCTTATTTTTCTTTAAACTATTTTTGTGGTTGTATGGAGGGGAAGTTTAATTCTATTTCCAATTGTTGAACTTGTATGCAATTATGCATGATTTGCATCTTATTCATACTAATTTGAAGTCAGAGAACATTCTTGTTATTTCTTAATATTATATAAATTTGTCCAATCGTAATGTATTTTTGTTATATTTTCTTTTCTCATACCTAAATTAAAAGAAAAATTATTTATTGTTTGATAAATGTTAAATTATATACTTAATAAATCATGTTTTGTTCATTTCTTTGCATGAACTGTTGAAATTTTCATTTTCTTTTATTAGCTCAATTTCTCAGCCACAACATGAGATTACCCAAGTCAAGTGTTGTAAAGGAAATTGATTTTGGAAGCATAACTTATGATAGCCAACATCACACTTATATTGTATCAACATGACACTATAGGGCTCTTGAAGATATATTAGGTTTGTTCAAAACTATTATGGTTATATTCATCCTCTTGTTTTATTGCTTGTGTGATTTGGTTATAAGTTATAACTCTTCTCCTATGAAATAGAGCTGGGATGGAGTTATATAACTCTTCTCATACAAACATCAAGGAATTCTTTTTTCAGGAAGTTTCAAAATTCATTTATGCATTATAGTTTGGCTTATATTTTATTATTATATTACTCATTACTTGTAGATAATCAACGTATAACTTCAATCCTTCTGTACGAAAGCATGAAAGTGAGGTTTTTTGCCTCGATTTTGCATATTGTACTTTACGGAACACATTTAGTTAATCTATATGATGTGTATATAGAAACGCCTAGCAGATTCTTTCGCCTTTATGTGGATAAAATAGTATTCTATTCATTTCATGTTAGATTTTGATTCCTAAATATTGTGATGGGTTAAAAGAAGCATGATCCTACATTTTTTTAGTCAAAACATATTTAGGAGACTATGGGTTCTTACTTCTATATTTCATAATGTACAGTAATGAGGTTAGATATATTTCTTTTATCATACTGCAACTATTTTCATGATATTTGCTTTTATTAAATTCAAATGCTCTTTTGTTGGTTGTCTATCATACTCCATGTTTCCAATTCATAAAGTTGCCTTATTGAGCTATGTTCACTTTACAGTCATTGGAGATGTTAGAGTCATCGTACTAATGCTTGATGTGGAACTTGTCATTGATAAAAAAAATAACTTCGGCAAAGAGGAAGCAAGTTTTTGTTATTTTTCTCACTCAAAACAAGATTATTATTAGTTCATTATTCCATGTTCCTATTTCATTAAATTGATAACTAGCTTCCTGATTGCAAATTTCCTGGTTGATGCATTGGACTATACCATCTCGGGCATCTCCACTATTTGAGATGTTCCTTGAATTGGAAATAATAGAGCTTCGATATTGGCTATGGATTTCTATCATCGAGCATATTGTAATATCTTCACTATGATGTTTATGTGTTTATCTAAGAAGGTTAAATATTATATATATATATATATATATATATATATATATATACATGTTCTCTTTCTAAAATACAAAACATGTTTTCTTATTCATTCATTGCGTCTCGTGTTGCTGAGGTGTACTGCCTTCAAAAATCCGAGTGTGACATGTAGCTATGGTTGCCAGGTGGCAAAGATGTTTGTCGGCTAATGGAGAAGGATATATATGATAGAGGTTGTTAATAGCTGTCATTGATGATGGTGGTAGTGGATATATATATATAAATACATGTTCTCTTTCTAAAATACAAAACATGTTTTCTTATTCATTCATTGCGTCTCGTGTTGCTGAGGTGTACTGCCTTCAAAAATCCGAGTGTGACATGTAGCTATGGTTGCCAGGTGGCAAAGATGTTTGTCGGCTAATGGAGAAGGATATATATGATAGAGGTTGTTAATAGCTGTCATTGATGATGGTGGTAGTGGGTGGCGACTGGCTGTGGTGTTCATGATTGATGGTGGTTGTTTGTGACAATGGTGATTTGTGGTGGGTGATGATGGTTGGTGGAGAAGGTGGCAACGAGGGCGATAACAATGACAATAAAATTATGATGTATTTTAAAATGGTCGAACTTAGAGGAATTCTAAATTCAACAAATTTATATTAAAGATACACTTTAAATACATAAAAATTTTATAGTACATTTATTTTAGCTAAAGTCAGACAACACTGTTCTTAACCCTTAAGATGTAGAATACTTTAAGCAAATTCTACTTCAAATCAAACAACCGCTTAATTTTTAACATGCTAGTGTAATTAAATTAGTAGTTAAAATCGGGATGTTTATGCAATTTAGTTCAGCTTGCACTTAATCGGCTCGATATCATTCTGCAGTTCTTGGCAGCATGAGCGGAAAGCGCCCTCCTCCGGACCCGATTGCCGTCCTCCGCGGCCACCGATCCTCAGTCATGGACGCATGCTTCCATCCCTCCCACCCTCTTCTTTTCACAGGGTATTACGTTTCCCGCTCCTCTCTCTCAATAAGTTTTTACTCTTTTTGGTTCCGCAGAAAGTAAAAAATAAAATTCCCTAACCCTTATTCCATTGCTTGGTGGCGTAGTGCGACTGATGGTGAGCTCAGAGTTTGGGATACGGTGCAGCACAGAACGCTTTCTTCTACGTGGTGGGTATTTTCTTCAATTCTTTCAGTTGCTTACAGTTTCGCGTTCTGATGTTTTTCTTGGCTTGGTAGGGCTCATGGCGGTGCTGCCGGTGTGTATTGTGTGGCGACGAGTGCGTCTCTAGGAAATAGGGTCGTGAGGTGTCTTTGAGCATTTTGATTCCCCATTTTTTTTTTCTTTTTTCTTAGTGATTTTGAGGTGTTGAAAATTTTGCTTTGGAATTTAGTCAGGGCAGAGATGGCACTTGTAAATGCTGGGAGATTGAAGAAGGTGGCCTCTCCAGGTACCAAGGTTTGCCTGATATTATAGATTTCTTTGAGGAGTGTTTGTTGAAATATTACTAATTTGTGGTTTCATATAGAGTAGATTCAAAAGAATCCAATCATAAAGTTTATGGAAAAACCAATGAAATGAAATCTGGATACGTCGCAAAAAATTGCCTTGATAGGGAACGAATCTACATGTCTATTTAAATTGGAAGCTTTCAAAATTAAATTCACGAACATACAATCTCCAATTTTAGCAAACTTATGATCGAACTAAATGCATCAACAAGACAAACCCAATGACACAAAAATAAATCCAATTCGAGCATGAATGAGCCCAAATCAAAGGCCTAAAGTGCAATTCAAAATTTTAATACATTAATTGAATGAGAAAATGATATTTAAATTTAACATGCTTATAATCGAATCAAGTGGCTTGACGAGACGTATTCAATGAGCTCAATATCATTTAATTTCGACATTATTAAGATGCTAAAATGCTAAAGAAACGATCTATGATTGAGGTAATCAATATAGGTCTTCAGTTCGAGTTTTTCAAAATTTGGGCATATTTACTGGCATGCCACCCTAAAAAATTTATGAATAGGCCCTTACTCCCTATATAAGAGGAGATGAGCTTGGAGCTATAAGCTTGAACTTTGGTTTGAGATTCAATAGAGTTTTGTTCCAAGGACCTCGGAGCACCACTGTCGGGCCACAACCCGATATTTGTCGTCGAGTCTTTGCCAGCCAACTACTATGATGCTCGGATCACGATCAGTAGATTACAGTGCTTGGACCACTGTCGCCCGAATATGATCTTTTGACCACCGTCGCTTGCCAAATGTGATCCTATTACCTTCATCGTCAATTAAGATCCTCTGGTCCTCAAATTTTTGTCGACCATTAACCATGGTCATTCTAACATTTGTTGCTTGCTAACTACAATCCTTCAACCATTGTCACCTGACTACTATCCTTCGACTTCCGTCGCTTGACAATGACCTTCCATTATGCGTTGCCCGCCAACTATAGTCCTTTGACCTCCATTGTCCGCCGACTATGATCCTATGACCTATGTTGCCTGTTCACGATGGTCCTTCAATCATCGTCGTCCGACTATAGTTCTCAAACCACCATCGCCCTTACTATAGCTGTTCAGATCACCGTCACTCGCTAAGCACCATCACCTAACTATGGTCATTCGGATTATCTTCACCGTCTAATGACCATCACCTGACCACAATCAACTGACTATGGTCCCCTGACCATAGTTAATTAACTACGGTCCCTTGACCACAATCAATTAAATACGGTCCTCTAACCACCATCGCCTGACTGCAATCTTAAAACTATCTTTACTTGATTACGGTCCTTCCGACCTCCATCGTCTGTATTGCCTACCGACTACAATTCTCCGAGCACTGTTGCCCGATTATGGTCCACTGACCTACAAACTCCTAACCATTTTTGATTGGCTACTCTAAGACCTATTGATTTCATCAGTTACTATTCTTGATAATGCCAATTGCCAACACACACTGTCACTTATAAGATTCATGCATGTAATCGACCTCAAGTCTAACTCCTAACTCCAACAATTAGATTTGTGCTGAATTCTTGCCAAAGTGCTATTTGAATCCAACCAACTAAAATGTTTCTTTACGGTGCATCAATGGTTTCCCCCGAGGAAGGGCTTATTTGTGGTAAAATGCAAATACTAGCGGAATCACTTTAATTGGGCCAGACCCAATGGTTTTCCTCTTTCTAGGATTTTTTTATGTAAAAAATTTGATGTTATTTACAAATTTTACACTCTTACACTCCTCTCTTATCCATGCGTGTGTTGGATCTTCATGCAAAGCTAAACGTTAAACTCTATATCTCTCTATCGCCACAAATATTTTTGGCATGCAATATTTTGGCGCTATCTGTGAAAAATAATTATTGGTTGGGGACAACCTTTGCTACACCCTGGAAAGATCATTCACATCAATGCCTCGGGCATAGTTATAGCAAGGCAATCCCTTTACCATGAACTATTTTGTTGGTTCCGAAAGAAGTATTCCAAATTTGAGGACAACCCTATATTCGACTGAACATTGCTCTATGCATGATTTTGTTAGATAACCCCCCTTAATTAATCCACTGCTGCATAAACTTATTGGGAAGTAGAATTGGACTGGAGGGCAACTTTAACTGTAATCTCAAAGGAGTATTTCTGTTGACATCTTAAACATGACTGTACTCAAGCTAGTACCTCCATCATTTTCTATGCATCTAAGGCAATCTTGTTGACAACCATTTTTTATAAATTTGTTACCAAATATGAGAAACTTTTCAAGAAAAATTCAAAGTGAATCTCAACTTTTATGTAGTCCTTACCATGACTTTTATTCCTTAAGGGCAAATATAAACTGAGGATTCATGAAGCTGACCTTAAAGAGTTGAGATAAGGCTAATGTTTTTGATGGTGATATATAGGCAAATCAGTTAATTTACATCTATAGCTACAGAATTACTATAATTACTTAATCTTGGTTTCAATTAGAATCACGATTTTGTTGATATCATGTTATTATATTGTATTGTTGTTTATATCATGATCATGTATTTTGCAGAAAGCCCTTAATATCATTTAGGACGAGCGCGTATCATTTTTGTAAGCTTTCATTGGTGAAGACTTTGACTTGTGTTGCACCAACCTGCCAAACTTCTCGTTATAAGCCAGCATTTGATGGAGCTGAGCCTGACATCAATTGCGATCTACAAGAATCTGTTAATAGATTCTGCGGAGAAGAATCTGTTCAAGGTTCAGGTGAATGCATTTTGATGACTGTTTGTTTGTGTAGCCGAACTGGCAATTTTTAAACCTAATTTTTTCTAATATAAACAGTAGTATATTTCATAAGAAGCTGATGCTAAGATTAGCTCTTCTATTGTACTTCGTGGTTCTGACAATCAGTTTCAGGAGCTTATCATTTATCATCTATTCATCACGATGCTTGTAAAAAGTATTGCATCCTATAGACAGCTTTTTATGGTGTCTAATTCCCTATATGATCCTATTCTTCATCAAAAGCTTAAATTTTTCTTTACAACTTATACGAATCCTAGTATTTAGAATTCAAAATACGAACTTGGTACCTTGAAGATATCGTGGTCTCACTCTCCATCTCTAAAGTTATCATACTGAACCTGTATTGGACATACAATCTGTTGCTGTTGAGACTTGACAAATTCTTACTAGTTGGATGATGAAGGCCACACAGGCTCCTGGATGCTAGTTCTCCAAAGATGACAATGAAGAGCATGTAATATGAATGATTCAAGGAAGCTTTGAAAGGGATGAATCCTACGAGAAAATTGTCTTCATAAGGCCTGACCAGTATTTATATGCTTAAGTTAATGTGAAGGAGGTGAAGTGCCCTTTAAACGAGTTTTATGTATGGAATTATGATTCTTTTTGGAGATGAAATGCCTGAGTTGGATGAAGAGAATATAATCTTTCCCTTTCCAAAATGACCCTTTTTCCCTTCTCTGATATATCCTTATGAAAATGCAAGTTGAAGGTTGTTTCATGAAGATGCTATATAATAGTTATAATAAGCATGGGCTTCAAAGAGAGCCTGCGATGTTGCTATAGATGATTGAGCGTAACTAATTAAGGCACTCTATAAGGCCGTCGAAATTAATGGAAGACAGACCAAATGCATTTGTCCCAAAAATTTGAATGTGGCTTCCAACAAGATTTATTTTAATCATGGTGGTTAAGATTTCCTTAAAAGAGCAAGCTTCCTTAGTTAATTTGATTATCAATGGTTCTTTAGATCCAATATGGCATAGCCTATCCAGTTGTAGTTCTATGAAATTTGTCTTTAGGCTTAAATGAAATTCTCTAAGAACTGTTTGTTTTGACGTAAGGCGTAAGTATTTGTTGTTGAATTATAATTCTGGACATTAGGCATGAGATCAACAATCAACGTAAGTATTTGGAATTGTTTGTTTTGACATTTCGCAACTATTTTTACCTATGACGTCTTAGGCCTTTGGTACTGCATTTTCTTGTGGGCACTATTGCAGAACTTTACTAAGGATTATTTCATAGTTACATGGCATTTTTTTAAGGTTATTTTAGAAGGAGATCTTAGAGGCCAGGCTTGGAGGAATGGTTTGATTAATTCCATTGTGATTTTGAGGTCACATCATTGAATAACCAAAATGGCCTCTCAATAATGCAGGGGTAAGGTTGCATAATCAATCTGCCCCTAGACTCCATGGGAAAACTCCTGCACTGCTTATGTTTTTATTTCTTTATAAAGAGACTTGGACCTTGAAATTTTGCTTTCTACTAACTATTTACGAGTTTGATTAGACTGCTTGGTCACTAATGGGCCAGTGCTGATGGCCTCAGCAGGAGAAGCAAACCAGGTGATTATCAAACTTTTTGTTTAAATGAGCGTTCTTCTTATTCTTAAAAATTGAAATAAAATCCATTAAAGGAAATTAAAAAAAAAGGCTGAAGAGTGACTCACTTGTATCACACTACAACTTATTCTGACTTGTTTTTTTGGCGGAACTTTCTGGCCATAACAGATTTAAACTTTATGTAGGTTGAACTTTGGGATCTAAATGAGGCTAAAAGGATAATGTGCTTGCCACATATTTCTAGTTCAGGTTTCATAGGAAACTCAGCAAAGCAAAGAGGTGTGTTTATGATTTTTATTTGAAAACATCCAACTTTTTGCACTGTCTTGTCCACTGATCTTAGTGGAATCTGATAGCTGTTGTCAAGTATGGTGATGTTTAGATAAACTATTGTTGTAAACGTGGAATTTGGACTTGGAAGAAATGCGTTCCATTTATATGAAATTATGAATTTTTTATTTTAGAAAATCCACATTTGGTGACTCTATTCGTTCTGGAATATATCTGTTTTGATAATTGCAGCTATTAGCTGTTCAGATGTTTCATACTGAAATATTGCCATAATCGTTTTTCACTTCTAATGTCCTGCATAAAATATGCTATAACCCTTGGTTTGGTAAGGTCCTGTACACATCCATAGAAATGCATTTGAGGGATATCTATGTATGCGTGACACTGAACAAAGATTCAACAACACTTGACCGAAATACTTCACAAACCTAGAGGGCGCTAAGAGCAAACCTAAACTACTCAATTTCAACAAAAAATGTCATTATTACAGCTTTATAGAAAAGAAATTCCTCAAAACGCTAACCCTGTGGATTTTTGCTGCTAAAATGATTTCTGCACCCGGGAAAGTGAGTTCAGTGAATCCAACACCTTAGTTTTGTTCAGTCTTCCAACGATCTTTCCAAGGAAGAAAGAACAGCTGGGCGAAAGCCTGTGGTTGCTGCACCGTGCCTAACTTCTCCCAGCCAACTCTGTCTTCTTTACTACCTGTTCGGATAACAAAGTTTCTGACCAGAAAATGGGGCTGGACGCTCCAATTTTTTGTTTGCTGGAACGGCAACTTGGCTGTAATTTCCAGCAGCTAGGAAACATGCTAGGAAGATGGGAAAACAATAGATTAAAAGTTCAAAAACACAAAGTAAAGATTAAACAAAAAACAACAACAAAAAACCTTTTATCCCACCTCTTGGGGTTGGCAACATCAATCTTTTTTCTACATTGTGCTCTTTAAAGAGTCAAATTTACATTTAAATCTAATAAAAAAAATCATTTCTAATACTTTCTTTCTAATTCTTTTTAGGTCTACTGTGGGCTCCGAAAATTCGGCCCCGGCCTCCCTGCCGCGCTGACTGTTTGCTTTTTTCTTTTATCCGCGAAGGGAGTTTTAACTGATTAAGTTCCGGGGTAAATTTTGGAAGGCAGATGAATTTGTAGATAAGACACTATCCAGAGATTTCGCCCTCATTTGGTGAGGACTTTATGATCTGAGTTCTGGTTTCCTATAGGCACAAGCCCCTATAATTAATTACCCCTGCCGATCACGAGAGAGAACTTTCGATTAAGGCTAGTCGTCAATCAGATACGTAGAGTATATGTATTATCTAGCATATAGTAGCAGCAATAGGTTTGGATTTGCGAATTGAGATAGTTGGAGAATTTGGAAAGTTGGGAGATTTGATATTTAAAATGGAAATTTCACCATCTAGCACTAAAAGCGGATGGTGGGGGAATGGATGATAGACCCGATCAAGATCCCATGGTTCCGTCGTCCCGAGCCACCATGGTCCCTGGTCTACTTAGTCAGAGGAGGTAGTCGACCCAACCTGACAGAAGGATCATTGTCGGCAGCCATGGGTTGCTTCGTCCAAGGGGACCTTGTAGACCTGGTTTGGATGTGTCTAAGGGGACAAGTTTGAATTCACCTTAGCAAACAGAGGGCTTTGTGCCCTATCAATCATATCCTATTGATTCATATCTCAAGGATTTTATGTCAATAAGGAACGTATTGGCGCTGGCCATAACCGGTATTTCGTGGTGTCATTTGGCGGCAAAACCACTCGGTTCAGAGGGCCCCGGGTCATAACCGTTTATATTGCGGTGCCATTTGGCGGCGAAACCGCCGGTTAGAGGACACGTACCACGTCCTTACTGGCAGGAGCTTGTTTGAGAATAGATCCTAATAATATTCTCGACTAGGCATTTGGCTCTTTGTGAGCTGTAGTATTTTAAATTTGTCCACCCCGGTAAACTGTTGCGGATGGTGGATGGATTTTGCTTTAAGTATTGATTGATAGATTTCAGTTTTAAATATCTTTGGAATTTTGGATTTTGAGATTTTGTGGATTTTTTTTAGGGTATTTGAGTGGAATTTGGAAGGCATTTGAAAATATTTGGAATGGACCCCTCCGGTTGAGATAATCATTCAACACGGGCATCATCGGGGTGTTCGGGGTCATTTCTTTTTTATTGATTGAATATTGTTGATTCTAACGAATTATCGATTGAGGATCAGATTTCGTATGTTTTATACCCTTATTAGTGAATTCATATTGCTATAGACCTTTGAAGGCCTAATATAAATGTATTAAAAAAAAATATACCGGTCATCATCACCGTATACTTGTTTGATTGTTCGAACCCTCTCGACTTCTATTGACTCGTATAGAAGGATCAGGTTCGAACTTGAATTCACTTATTGACCCGTGCAACATCCCTAGACGTAACATGTGTACCAATAACACGCTCGCCGAGACCCATGCGGGTGTTTGGGGGCATTTTATAATTAAACCCCGTCGACTCCTTTTTACCTGTTAAGGAGGATCGGGTTTAAATTTAATAACCTGCGCAGCATCCCTAGAAGTGACGTGTGTACCAATAACATGCTCGTCGGGGCTCACGCTGATTCTTGATTGCTTTTACCCCTTTTTAGTGTACTTATGTGTATACAAATTACAGTGCACGTGCATGAATATTTTGAAATATTTCAGTTGTGCATGTAATTGCTATTTGAATGCATACAATATTTCATTTAAGAGTTTATATACGCCTTCTGTCCTCTAGTACGAGTGTTGCGGATCCGGTGGTGTGGCCTTGCAGATAACATGTGACATGTATACGAATCTTCTACAATCGCTTGCAAGTGTTGCAAGTGCTTGAATTTTCTACGCATCAACCTCCTTGTTTGTAGAGAATACATGTCTTCTACGTGGCAAGTATTCTACAACAACTTGTAGTGGTTGTACTTGACTCGGATCGACCACCTTTCACTTGTAAGGGATCAGTGTATCCTTCCTCAAGGGGATTGATCTTAATTGTCAGGGTGTTGTTGCATTCATTGCTGAGGTTCAAGTCTCTTGCTAGTAGCAATTTTCATTTGATGACAGACCTCTATATCTCTTTATGGACGATACTTTGTGTATATAATAGATCTTCTATGTGTGGGCTCCGAAAATTCGGCCCCGGCCTCCACTCGCTTTTCTTATTCGGCGAGGGAGTTTTAATGAACTAAGTTCCGAGGTAAATTTTAGAAGGCAGATGGGTTTGTAGATAAGACACTACCCAGAGATTTCGCCCTTATTTTGTGAGGACTTTATGATCTGTGTTCTGGTTTCCTATAGGCGCAAGCCCCTATAGTTAATTACCCCTCCCGATAACGAGAGAGAACTTTCGATTAAGGCTAGTCGTCAATCAGATACGTATAGAGATACGTGTTATTTGGCATACAGTAGCAGCATATGGTTTAGGATACTGGTAGAAATTGGATTTGGAAATTGGGTTTTGATTTGGGTATTTGAGAACTGGATTTGGATTTGGAAATTTGGAGAGTTTGATATTTGGAAAGATTTAATATTTAAAAATAGGAAATTTCACCACCTAGCACTTAAAGCGGATGGTGGGGGAATGGATGATGGACCCGATCAAGATCCCATGGTTCCGTCATCCCGGGCCATCGTGGTCCCTGGTCTACTTAGTCAGAGGAGGTAGTCGACCCAACCTGCAGAAGGATCCTTGTCAGCAGCCATGGGTTGCTTCGTCCAAGGGAACCTTATAGACCGGGGTTGAATGTTTGTCTAAGGGGACAAATTTAAATCCACCTTAGCTAACAGAGGGCTTTGTGCCCTATCAATCATATCCTATTGATTCATATCTCAAGGATTTAACGCCATTAAGGAACGTATTGGCTCTGGCCATAACCGCTATCTGTGGTGCCATTTGGCGGCAAAACCACTCGGTTCAGAGGGCCCCGAGTCATAACCGTTTACTTCGTGCCATTGTTTGTAATTTTTTTTGATTTCAGGCCTTGAATGTCGAATATGAAATGTATTGGACAACAATACATCGGTCCCCACAACGTGTATCTATTTGATAGTTCGAACCCTGTCGACTCCTATTAATCGTATAGAAAGGATCGGGTTCTGTAGGCTTCAAATGCTTTTGTTTGTGAATTTTCTTTGATTAAAGGCCTTAAAGGCGAATATGAATGTTGTAGACGCCTTCTGTCTGTTTGTTTCAGTGTTCAGATCCGGTGGGTGGTGCGGTCTTGATATAATCTCCCCTTTTCTCATTCACCGGGGAGGAATTTTTGGATTTTGGAGTCAAAGACTGCTTGATTTGGAAAGAACTACTCTCAGGATCTTTGGCATAGTGGACTTGCTATTTTCTGGTGTTTATGGCATCCGGATTGCTTTTTTCTTCTAAAATTAATAGAACCAAAAAGAGGCTTTAAAACACCAGAGAGTTTGGTTTTAATTGTTCAAACATTTCCTCCCTTCTGCCAAGGGAGTGTACTTTTCGTACATCGGGCTGCCCTTTGTACACGGTGTACTTGGAAATTTTTGATCACCGCGTCGTAGGTGATATCTATACTTGTGCCACAGTGGTGTCTATGCTTACGACGTACACATTGTTGTTATCCACCTATGTGCACCGACACTTCGTTTTAAGAGGCAATGCAGTGTCGGACCGGACACGCATCGACACGGACGGACACGTGTCCGACACTGCACGGTGTGTCCGACACGGCACGGGTGTGTCCGACACGGCACGGTGTGTGCGGACTAAAAAAAATAAAACTTAGAGCCGGACGCGTGTCTGGTTATTTCATATTTATAAAATAAAAAAAACGGCACAGACACAAAAAGTAGCCCTAATTTGTGCGTTTCATTCTATCTGAGCGAGAGAGAGGAGTCGGCTATGCCGTCAGTGAGGACTCCGTCCCAGCTACCCGATCGAAGAGAGGAAGTTGCCAGTCCCGAGCGAGAGAGATCGCCGTCGAGCGAGAGAGAGTCGCAGTCGATCGAGGAGTCGCAGTCCAGAGAAGAGTCGCCGTCCCGAGCAGATTCTAGATCTTGTAAGTTCGACGAGGAAGTTACAACATTTTGATCGGAAGCAACGCCGGGGAGCTCGCACGCTGCGAAGGTAACTTTCACCTTTCGCGCACTTCTTCGCCAAAATCCCCGTAAATCCGTTAATCCTGCTGACCTGCTCAATCCTGTTGCCAAAAGACCCTAAAATTGCGAACCCTCTGACCTATTCCTGTTACAGGAAACTTTAATTTTTTCTTACATTTGATCGAGAGCAACGCCAAGAGGAGCTCTGCACGCTGCGAAGGTAAACTTTCACCCTTTCGCGCGCTTCTTTGGCCAAATCCCGTAAATCCCGTAATTTTCCCGTAATTTCACAAGGCTTTTGATATATATTCTACAGATTTTCTTTTAAGGATTTGAAATCGCATGTTTATTTCTAGTTGCTGTTTAAATGAAGTTTATTAGCAATAGTTTTGTAAGGTTTGGCACGAAGTAGATACTATTTTTTCTATTTTCTTTTGGTCTTCATTACAATTTTGTTAATTTTGGTTTGATTAGCATCTGTTCCGTATGCTAGGAGTAAGATGCATGATTGTTGAATCCTAGATATGCTTCACAAATATCTTGAACCATAACCTTGAAAACTTCTCTTGCACTACTTCAGGCAACTACCACCTATTCACAAATATCTTGAACCATAACCTTGAAATCTTCTCTTGCACTACTTCAGCAACTACCACCTATTTCTCACTGCTCCAAGTGACTAAGTTTCCCATATAATGGTGGATTTCTGATCATTTATATATGTTACCCAATCAACGTCAATAAAGATTTTATTACTCCTTATTTGTTCCTTTCTTGATAAAGAACCCATTTCATATTCCTTTCTTGCTTTTGCTTTTGGTTTCATAGGTTGTTTTCTTGTATTTTGAAATAGTGATTTTATTGTGAGAGAGCTTTATGTTTATATTGAAATGAGTTTGAGACATTTTTTAAGCTTTTATTACTTCCATTTTACCAGTGCATTTTAAAGCAAAATGAGCTCTACGGCTGGTGGGAGTGGATTAGGCGAAGGTTCAAAAGAACAATCTGTAGAAACTGATAAGCCATTATGGCTTCATGTTACCAAGTTAGGAAAAACATTTGAAGGAGGAGGGAATGTTTCATTCAAATGCAATTATTGTGGTGGAAACCTACAAAGATCATATTCTAGGGTGAAAGCACATCTACTTAAGATAGCTGGCCATGGAATTAAAATATGTCCCAAGATTACTACTTCGGAGTTGACTGAAATAAACAGACAAGTTGATGAAGCTGAATGTAGGATCAAAAGGGCACTCCCTAAGGAGATACCTTTGCCATCCACCCATGGTTCGTCCCATGCTTCTTCCTCATCTGTTAGAGTTGATCATTCTTTATCATTCAGAAGTGAAGGCTATCAAACAAAGAAAGAAAAGGAGTTGCTAGTAGTCCTTTAGAGAAAGGCTTTCAGCTTGCAGCAGAGAGAGGGTTGGATGGTGAAATAGCAAGGATGTTTTTTCAGCGGGGCTTACCTTTCAACCTTGCTAGAAATCCTTTACTATAAAAAATGCATTCAGTTTTGCATGTAACAACAATCTTGCAGATATGTTCCACCTGGTTACAATGCATTAAGATCAAATGTTATTGGAAAGGAAAAGAGCACACATTGAGACATTGCTTGAACCAAAAAAGAGTCTGGAAAGAAAAAGGTGTTAGTTTTCCAAATGAGGAGAGAAGAAAAATAATATAGAACTTGCTAAGTTCTTTGGATATTTAGAGGATTTCGGTGATCAAGAATCTTTGGTTGATAGATGGAGGATGGATCCAAAATGTGGTGGTTAATTCATGGAGCGTCGACACCTCTTCTTCAAACAATAGCAATAAAACTTCTTGGTCAAGTATCATCCTCTTCATGTTGTGAGAGAAATTGGAGCACTGATAGATACCACTTGAGTATTTAAGTGATTCCTATCGGATCTAAGCCAAATCACTAATAATCCGCTGTTTTCTATGGAAAACAGCCACCAAGCACAAAAACAGTGGAAAAATCTGAGAAGAATTGTAGAGAAAATAGGAGAAACAATTGCAAACGATAGAAATTTCACTAGACGGTGCAAAAGACATATAAAGATACAAGTTTCCCTTCAATCGCGAGAGGAAGGAAAAACTCTCCAACAATCTCGGGCAACGCCAAGAGCCCAAGCAAGAAAACCTAGAAGACAAAATCTCTTTTTCAAAAATCAAGTATAAACCCTAATCCCCTCATAACTCCCTATTAATACAATCTAATTCAAATTAAAAGCAAAAAGGACTTCTTACCCTTCCTTCTCCCTCCAAAAATACTTAAACTATGTTTGAATTGCAAGTGGACCCCACCCCCACCTCTATTCCCCCTTCCGCCTGCTCCCTAGGACGTCTCCGCCTCAAGTAAACCTGGACCGGCTGGGCCGGTCCAGGTTGAGCCGGTCCATGCTGGACCGGCATAAACAAGCACATCTCATTTTTGAATCAATGAAAAGGAATAAAATAACTCCACAACGAGCTGAAGATTTAGTTATGTGCATACAAATCTTCGTCTTCTATCAAAGAAAACCCCCATTTATATGACAGGTGATAAAAGATGTGGATGTTGCTGGAGATGGGTTCGAGTGCCTTGATGAAATGGATTATTGGAGGTTGCAAATGTTTCTTTAGATGAACCAGAGTTGGAAGCAATGATATTCAATGATGATGATATTGAAGGCCAAAGACAACATCTGAATCTAATTTCTATCATTCCCTCCATTAGTAGTTGAACTTTCATGTTGTACTAAATGGTTTTTGGTTATATTTTTGTGGTTGTACTAGACATTTTGTACTAAACATCTTTATGTTATGAGCTAAACAAGTTATCATGACTTTGATTTAAATATTGCTTGCCATTTTTAATATATATTACCTTAATTTATATATATATATTTAAAATTATTATGTCGTTGTCCACGCCGCCCCGTGTCCTATATTTTTTAAAAAATGTCGTCCCGTGTCCGTGTCGTGTTCGTTTCCGTGTCGCCGTGTCCATGCATCCTAGTTATCCACAAGTTGTTTGTAGTCATTTGCAGGGGACCGTTGTACTCACTACGACCTCCTGTACGACCTCCTGGAACCGTTCGTAGAAGACCCATTGTTGCCTACATCATGCCCATCTGTCACCAATCTCAGGTGGGATTTGTTGGATTTGTTTGTATGACCGGGTCTTTGATTGCTGATCTCCAGTATTGCCATCTCAATCAACAGGCGTTGTAGGGATCGTCGTAGGAGATATTTGTACTTGTGCCATAGTGATTCATTGTACTTTCAACATACTGTTGTTATCCAACAAGTATCCATTTGCAGGGACCCGTTACAAGCATTACGAGTTCCTGGAACTGTTTGTAGGAGACCCTTGTTTCTTGCATCATTATCCACCCTTTCACCAATCTTGGGTGTTTTGATTGTACCTTGTTTGTAGGGGGCAGGTCCTCCATCATTGGTCTCCCGTATCGCCATCTCAATCAACGGGCGGTTGTTTGTTAGTATTGGGAGTTCCAATACAGTGTGTAGAGATCACTCATGCATTCTGGAATCATTCGTTGATCTTGCAGTATGATGCACCTTTGATTACGAGATATTGCAATTATCTCCCTTACAAGAGTTCGTGGGTGTTTGCATTTGTTGCATCTTAGTCATATTTGTTTACAAGGATCAAGGTATTTCATCTAACATTGAATCCAATGTCCTTGTAGCTTGAGTTCCTTCCTACATTATTCAAGCTTTGAGCTCCTTGTATATGTTTGATTCCAAGGTACGAGTTCAAGTGCTTGTTCAACTGCTTTATTCGGATTCGAATCCAGTCCAAATCAAAGTCTTTGTTTGATGTTCTAGTCTTGTTCAAGTCCCCTGCAGTCCTTTGAATTCAAATGTAGGTTCCGTTGGTCTGAATCTGTTTCCAATTTGATTTTATTTCATTTGATTTTGACATTTAAACATCATTGAATTTTGTTCTGATTCAGGCTCTCTGCTTGTGTTCAATCAAGTTCGGTGGTCCCACAAGTCTACAGTTCATGTTCATGTTCCAAGAGTTCACTGTTCTTTCTCATTTGGTCCAAATTTTTGTTCTTTTGAGTTCAAAACAGGTCCGAGTGCAGTAGTATTTCACCCGAAATTTCGGCAGCCTCCGGCGTCTCCCCATTTAGGGAAAACTACGGAAAAACTGGGCCTTTCCCACCACGCTAAGAAAAGCGTGTATGGTAGGTGCCCTCTTTCGAGGACACCGCGGCCGTGTAAAGTCTTTGTCCCCAGGCACGCTAAGAAAAGCGTGTATGGTTTTCTATCAGTACCTGTTGCAAGAGAAAAAAGCAGTTGTTTCCCCGCAAGCGGGTACTTATGGGGTATCCGACCTCGTCGTACGCATCGCACCAGGTTCCCTTCCCACCACGCTAAGAAAAGCGTGTATACGGTGGTTTGCCGGTGCGTTACGAACTTCGAAGAAGGATTTGGAACCATGGGTCACTCGCCTACCTTGTCGTAGGTGTCGCGCCGGTTGCCCCTCCCACCCACGCTAAGGAAAAGCTGTATAGGCAGACCGCCGACTCGACACGCAGGACGAGGTAAGAAAGAAAGCCTAGTTCCAGAAATTATACCTTGGACGGCTGGCGGATCGGCGGTAGAAGCTCGTGGACCGAGGCGGGAGGAGGCTCGTGGACCGAGGCGGGAGGAAGGCTCGCATTTAAGCATTTATTAATTATAATTAATATCACAATTAATTAAAATTAATTAGAAATTATTTAATTAATTATTG